>NC_080673.1:69166472-69471314 GCF_030445035.2 Dasypus novemcinctus | reverse complement strand
CACAAATATGTATATTGAAAAACATGTTCACATTTCACACTCATAACAAATTCTAGTTGAGTAACTAAAAATCAGATTGACTCTGTGAAACATAGCTGAAGCCATTACTTGCCATTCCACCAGTTCCTGTGTTCTCTCCCAGTTTGGAGAAAATGCAACTTCAGGCCTTACCTCAAAGCCCAAAGTCAGCATCCCTGCCTCTCAGGCTAAACATGGCCATTGCCAACAAAAACAAACATCTTTACCAACAACCAAGTTCTGCCTGGATAATTCACATTTGGGAAAAAAAAAAAAAGCAAAACTACAAAGCATGCTCTGTCCCCAAAGGAATTCTTTACCACTTTACTGTTTCTTCATGCAGAGGAGAGAAACTGATGATATTTGAAAATAGCTAGGTGTGCTCTGACTCAAGTATTTCAAAGAAATATCTGCATGGCATAATTCAGGAAGAAGAAAATCCTTAAAAGAAGAACAAAAATCAAAGTTAAAATCCTGCTTCAACTGTACTTTGATAAGTCTTTCAAAAGAACTGCTAGAGAACAAACATGCTGCTGCTCTCTGGTCATGTGGATCTGAAATTACTAACAGATACATGATTCTAGACTTGATCTCATTTCTTGCCTGGCTTTGCTTGTAACTATGTATATACATGCTGAGGATTTAAGCTGCTTCCCCAGTTTATAGCAAGCCTTTTACAGAGATAGGTCTTCCAGCTTCCCACTGCTGATATTAAGGAGGACCATGAGTTTTAAATAAAAGCTTTAAAAGAATAAATTTCCTTGGACTATTATCCTTAATGGGTTTCTAATACTACTTTCTTCTGGGATTAATAGCACTATAGAAAGTAACTAATCTGGTGAGAGTATCTAGGGTGTTGGAAAAAAGAGGGCAAGGAGCCTACATTTGGGCTGGATTTGATATTGTCCTTTTTCTGTGTTGTGGGGAAGGGAAAACTGACCCTCGTTGTGTTCATGCACATACAGGTATGATTCCAAAGGCATAAATGTAATCTCACTCACCTTTAGAAAATTTAATTAGCATTTTTAGGTTTAGGTCCCCTGTTGTATGAGGCTGTGACCTGTACAGTGTAATCCTACAAAGCTCATGCAACACAAATCCCATGAAAACACTCCAAAACCACAAATGATTGGAATTCTCAAGGACAAGTGTGTTCTAGGTCATTGGATTTTCTGGTCAACTCAGCAATGAATAGAAAAATCCTTCCTATTTCAACCCTCAGATCAAAAATGCTTATAAAATCATGAGTCCATTTCCCTGATTTATTAAATCCAGCAAAGAGAATATAATTTAATCTCTTTTATGATTCGGACACTTATGGTCTCTAAAGTCATAATTTTGGAGGTCAATTACTTTTGGCTAATAACTTTGAAGTCAGAAGGTAAAGAAATAAGGTGGGAACTGTACTGACATCAGGTCACAGGCGACAAGGTTTAATATAAATTCACCACTATTGTCTCATTATTTACTTCTTTCTTATAAAATTACAGTGTTGAAAAAAATTCTGGGTGATCCTGACTTTGAAAATATTAATGTTTACACTAGCTCTGTGTAGGTTTTGCTAAAAATCTCCATTTCGATCTGAGGAAGAGCCCATTTGTAACTTGCCGAAGGGTTTGCATATTATCACAAAACACTTTTTCAAAAATGAAACAAGTGACACAGCATAAATTAAATAAAAAGCAACCTAAACTTATGTCTTCTGCCCTCATTTGTTGTTGTTATAACTGTTACTGTTGCTTTGGTAAAATAAGGTTACTGTTATACAGAGGGAGTCCATTTAAATCCAAGAGCTACCCAAAGTTATCTCTGCCTCAATTCAAGAGGAAGAAACTTTTCAGTAATCTCAGAAGAAAATATTTTTTACTCAGATCCTTCTGAACTGTACAGCTCAGGAGTATGAAAGATAAATGAGGCCAAAATCACGCGCACGGAGACCAAGAATGAGCAGCAATGCTAACCACAGCAATGACAACTTCCAGGGCCAGCAGGCACGGAAAGGCCTTACACCAGCAGATTCTTCTGGCCTGTTCTCCAAAGGTTGTGTTTTTCCTGGCAAGAGACAGCAGGGGAAATACACTTCCTAACTTGTCAATGGCCCTTATCCTTCCTTAGTGAGAAGTGTCCTGATGAGCGCACACAGGACCCCTCTCCTCTCTGGCAGTTCCTTGTTTGCCAGCAAGACTGTTTATAGCTTCTCATATTTGCTAACAAATATCCTCACAGTCAGCAATTCCAACCTGAGCTATTCCTCACTACTGGAATCCACAGTTCAGAGCCAGCAAGAAGTCTGGGAGAGAAAGAAGGGGCATAGAAAGCTACATGGGAAGGAGAGGACAGGGAAAAAGGCTCTAGGTAGAGAAGTCTGCGGTGGACAATCAAACAATCGAGTCATGTCAACAACATTAGCCTATGCTCAGTTATCTGCCTTTCCTACCTATTTTTAGTAGAACTTTGCCAAATTCAAGGCCAAAACTAATTGTTGTTTCCACTTGGTTCTGTCCATATGCTATCCATGAAGTCTTTAAGTAATACCTGTCTTACTTGTCTGATACAAACTTTATTTGCAAGTAATATTCCTCCACTTAAGAGTAAGATGACCAATAAGTAAATTTAATGTTTGGCTTAAGTGTCTCTATTCTGTTCTAATACATACCCACTAGGACTCAAATTTTCAACAAGTCAATAAAATGATTCTCTGCCTAAGAGTTGAAAGCCTTTTTGATTTCCAGATCTCATCCAAGTAGTCAGCTTTAGTACTTTATTGACAGAAGCTTGAGAAGACAGAGAAGTAAGGAGATGCAGCCAGGGGAGGAATGCAGTGTTTCAGACATGCTGTGTATACTAATAGTGATACTTAAACCACTAAGATTTCCATTCCATTGATACTAATTTATTTCAGATTGTTCCATGGTGCTGCTAATCAAAGCCAGCAAATACACACCAAGACAAGCCAAAAGGGGAAATTGACCTCCTTTTACCCACATCAATATGTGAAAATGGTGGTAAATAGTCAGGATGAATAAACACATAGTTGCTGATGCTATACTTCCCTGACTAGAAAAATCAGTTAAAATGTCAGAGAAGAATTTGTAGAGTATCTGTTAAATACTGTCTTAAATCACATTCAGATATTCAGTAGTGTGATCCATGAGTTCTGTATGCTACTGGTTTTGACCTCCTTTAAATATCTGCCTAATCAGCAAGGGTTAAATGAAGGGTCTTCTGGGGTAGAAAATTTCCGAGGAATAAAGAGCAGTTATTGTCAATGACAGGCATGAAATAAAAAGAGGAAGTCAGCACAGTTTGAAATAGAAGGAAGTTAATATTTTGTCCAACGATTATAAACTGTAATTAAGGAACAGTAGGCCTACTTTTTTGTCTCAATTTGTGCAAAAAGCAAAATGTTGAGGCTAAGTGGAAAAAAAAAACTTTTTAAAAGTACTTTAAAAGTAAAGTTTGAAGCAATGGACTAGAACTACACACAGCAACATGGATGTATCTTAAAACATAGTCTAACTGAAAATTTTAAAAGTAAGAACCAGAAGAAGATCTATAGCATGATATCATTTATGTAAATTTAAAATACATGTATACATAGCAACAGGAAGTATGTAATACAAGTATACACGAAACTAAAAGTATATACAGTGAACATATTAGAATAGTTACCGTGGGAGTAGGAAAGGGGAATAAGAGGAGATAAAAGGGAATACATTTTTTTTTTTAAATCTTGCAGGCATCAATAATGGTTCTATGCTATGAGCTAAGAAATATGTTTATCTCAACCTTCTATACCATAGTACAAAATTTATAATCTAAATAAAGAAAGTTCAGATGTAAATGGGTCAGAAACCTCAGGGATAATAGAATAATGGTTAATTCAACTTGAAATGGAATTATATCAGGCCAATGATTTATTATGTCCATGTTTCAGAACCCTAAGAACTTTGTTGGGAAAAATCAATGAAAAGTACTACCTACAACCTGCCCCTTGTTTCATCATTTCTCTCATTGATTTTTATCCCAAAATGAGAGACTAAGACCAAATCTGTCCTTTGATCACCTCTAGGACAAGACCACCTCCAGGAAAGAAGGATGCAAGTTTGATACAATTAGAAGAAGAAAATTTGATGATAAATTGGATATAAAGTAAAGAGTGATGTCAAGGATGACACACGGGTTTCTTTTGCCTTAGGGAAGTGGTGGACTGAGAAGAGGAGCAGCGGTGGAAGAGAGGAATGGTGAAAATTAAACTAATAGTTTAATTCAGTGTATTAGTGGTTTATATATGGTCATTTCTCATATCCTTTTCAATGCATTCCAATGGTTTAACATCAAAGGTCAAGTCAAGGACAGCATTTCTATAAGGTTTTAACGAGCTCTCTAATGATCCTGTTTGGTCCAGGAACAAAGTATTGATGATTTAAAACATCCTCCATGAACATTGTCTCTCACAAATGAGCCTTTGACAAGTACAGAACAGGGAAGAATTTGTCATGGTGTTATTTAATCATATTTTTAAAAGCCAGTCACCCATGAATGCAAAGCTGAGGGATAGATAACTATCTAAGTACCAAGAGCTTTGGCAGTTGTGACAGGTTGTATTTCCCCAAAATATACAAATATATAGCCCTTCCACATTCTCTTTTACAATGTGATGCTTATACTTCACCACTGAGATGCAGGGTCTATGTTTCCTCACTTTGAACTTGGTGGGCCTTTGCAACTGCCTTAATCAAAAGAATGCAGTGGAAGGGGCACTGACTACCCAGGCTTGGTCATGAAAGATGATGCAATTTCCACCGTCTTTCTCTCCTAGGGCAGCTCTGAGCCAAAATTTAAGAAGTCTGGCTACCTGAAGTGGCCATACTGAAAAAAATCACATTAAGAGATTATATAGAGATGAAGAGATGCCCAGTGAGTCCATACTATTCCAATCCAAGCTTTTGGAACCTTCAGTGCTCTCACAACCTGACATATGAGTTTAGAAGCCTTCAAGAATTCCTCAGCCGCAGCCACCATCTGACCGCAACCTCATGAGAGACCCAGGCCAATTGCCTGCCTCAGCACTCCTTAATTCCTGACACATAGAAACCATGAAGGAAAATAAAAGCTTTTTGTTGTTTTAAATCACTAACGTTTGGGGTGACTTGTTATGCAGCAATAGATAACTAATATCAGTCTTTTGTGAAAGTTGAAGAACTTAACCACAATGTATCCCTGAAAGGATGGGCACCCCATCCACACACAGTGGGAAAATCTGTAAGTCTCTGGGTGACTGAGATTTTCACTTATTTGTTTTTGTTATTTGTTAACAAATTTGTTATTTGTTATTGTTCTTTGTTATTATAGTTTTACTGCCACATACATAATTTGCCAACTGTCCATAAAGCACAAAAGCATCTAGTTCATAAAATCTAATAGAATTTTTCAACTTCTATTTGGCATGAATTGATTTAAATATTAATTTTGAATATAATACTAAATGCCTGAAGTATAATTTCCTTGAGCTAAATGTCAACCTATATATCTTAAATCTCAGCAATATTGCATTCAATGCTGTTGACTGAGTCCTGGATTTGTTTCTTTAAGATACAAGAATAAAATCAAATACCTAGCTATATCTCTCTAGGCAAGGGCAATAGAGACAAATGGTTAAGGTCATTCCCAGCAGTGGTGGAACTTGAGAAAAACCAAATGGGAGGAGAACTATTCAGAGATTGACAATAGTTCATACCTAGAACCCTGTAAAATGATAACCATCACAAACAACAGGATTCTCGATAATGTTACCAGTGGTCTTTAGAAATACCATGTCTAGAAATACCATGTTTAGAAATATCACCTCTCTGGAAAGTTTCTCAAATATACATCTCTATAGCAACTTTGCCCCACACACCTCAAATTAATCTGGAATTGAAGCAGGGTGTAAACATTCATATAAAAATAGAAGATTCCAGGGAAAGGGTTGAAGGCCTGTCAAATTCAACATATCTAAATCCCAAATCTTCTCTCCCATTGTCTTTTCCCAAAAAGAGACTTTCCTGTTAATATTAATGATACCACTCTTCTCCGAGTCTCTCAAGTTAGAAAAGTACACGTCAAATTTTCCTTGAATTTCTATAATGACAAGACAAAATGAAACAAAATAAAACAAGCTGGACTTTCAACCTAAGTCACTTCATACTGTCTGCCCCTATTCTGAAACATTTAATGAGTCTCTGTTGCCTCCCAATTAAAGTCCAAGTCCCTTAACTTGACATCTGAGTCTTTATCAATCCTTTAGTCCAATCTGTATGACCCTACCAAGTGCTGGCAAGGAATGGGAAATGTTGGAGACACTGGAATTTTCACATATTGCTGGTGGGAATGTAAAATAATACAATCTTTTAGGGAAACAGTTTGACAGTTTACTAAAAGTTTAAACATTCTCCTACCATATGATCCACCCATTCCATGCCTAAGTATTCCTAAGTAACCCAGTGAAATGTTCATGCAAATATTTGTACATGAACATAAACAGCAGCTTTATTTGACCTAAAACTGGAAACAATCCCAATGTCCATCAATAGATGCATGGGTAATATATAGAAAGATAATCAGCACTATACAACCTGTGGTACATTCATCCAATAGGATACTATTAATGTTTAGTAATAAAGAATGAACTGCAAGTACATACTCCAACATAGATGAATTTCAAAATAATTATTCTAAGTGAAAGACTCCAGACAAAAATATTTACCAAAGTTCTAGAAAATGTGGGTTAAGGAAGAGTGACAGAAAGCACATCAGTGATTGTTTGGGAACTGGAAGGTGGGGAGGTCAGAGGACTCAGAGGGAGGGAGTACCAAGCGATTGGAAGGAACTTTTGAAGGCGATAGATATATTCGTTACCATGATTGTGGTGTCCAAAGTATTAAATCTTTGTTTTCTGAGATTCACTATATGTTCCCTTATGATGTTTCTTATATGAAATATTTTTGGAAGGGGTGATGGAGTCATTTGGTCTTCCTGGCAGTAGCTCCCAGGAATAATTCCATCTAAATCCTTTACACAATAGACAATAATTAGCAGATATGATTTTTTTTTCCTACTAAAAACCACCTCCCAAATATGGAGAAAGTGAGAGACAGAGAGACAGAGACAGGGAGAAAGAAAAGAGAGAGAAAGAACTAGGAAGTCTGGGATTTAAAATACTGCTTTTTTCTAAATATTATGGATTTTCTGGTAGGGTAAGTTAAGCTGCTTCCAGATAATATATTTGAATGATAAAAATGTCCTTAATCATACTCTCAGAATTTGACTTTGCTTAGATCCAAATAATATAGTAATCCTTATCAAGTACTTAACATCTTTATCATAAGTCATAGAAAAGTTTGTAGTAAACCCAGGATCACAAGTCTAAAAAGTGGTTAAGAAAGACTGTCAACAAATGTCTGTTTGATTACTTCATGGTGCTTGTAACAATCCTATCATGCTTTACTTTCATCAGTTGTATTCTGGAGAGCAAAATTCAGATACAGGATTTTTTAATAGTCAATCATTAAATTATCTATATTAACTAACTTACATAGATGCTTCATCTCAATACAGGGGCCTTTCTTCTGGGAAGTAAATCTCAATTTACTTTGATTTCTTAAAATACTTGTTGTTCAGGTGATTTGGTAAAATTTTCCCTTCAGTGGGGGATTTTCTTTGGTAAAAATGAAGGAAGACCAAGACTTGGCTGCTCTTTTGTGTTTTCCCTTTAGAATTTAGAGTAACTAGCTTAGAAGCACTGACAATGCCATTCATTATTTACCCAACTCACTATCAAGTGTTTGACTTTGTTCTTGAATATGGCCATGTAGACTTACAAGAGATGACCATTTCCTTTTTTTTTCTTTTTTTTTTTTTTGTCTTTATTTATTTTTTTAATGTTACATTCAAAAAATATGAGGTCCCCATATACCCCCATCCCCCTCACCCCACTCCTCCCCCAATACCACAACCTCCTCAGTCATCATGCATTTGGTGAATACATCTCTGAGCACTGCTGCACCTCATGGTCAATGGTCCACATCATAGCCCACACTCTCCCACAGTCCACCCAGTGGGCCATGGGAGGACATACAATGTCTGGTAACTGTCCCTGCAGCACCTCCCAGGGCAACTCTCTCTTGTTTCCTGTTCTCCATCTTCTTGCTTTAGGTGTAGTCTGAGCATTTTGATCTATATTCTTCCATTGGTTTTCCTGATCTTCTGGTCCCTACTCTTTCTTTTGCAATATTGAAAAAATTACTTTTCCATTATTTGAGATAAAATAGATTTCCCACTGCAGATCTCAGGTTTGTTCTGTATTTGCTAATTTTTGTTGTTGTTGTTGTTTTTGTTTGTTCTTAGGAAGCACCAGGAATCAAACTGGGGATCTCTTTTTTTTTTCTATTTTTTTTTTGGTCTTTATTTATTTTTTTAATATTACATTAAAAAAATATGAGGTCCCCATATACCCCCCACATCTCTCACCCCACTCCTCCCCCCATAACAACAATCTCCTCCATCATCATGAAACATTCATTGCATTTGGTGAATACATCTCTGAGCGCTGCTGCACCTCATGGTCAATGGTCCACATCATAGCCCACACTCTCCCACAGTCTACCCAATAGGCCATGGGAGGACATACAATGTCTGGTAACTGTCCCTGCAGCACCACCCAGGACAACTACAAGTCCCAAAAATGCCCCCACATCACATCTCTTCCTCCCACTCCCTACCCCCAGCAGCCACCATGACCACTTTCTCCACACCAATGCCACATTTTCTTCAATTACTAATCACAATAGTTCATGAATAGAATATCAGTAAGTCCACTCTAATCCATACTCTATTCCTCCATCCTGTGGACCTTAGAATGACCATTTCCTTTTAAACAATGAGGAAGCCAGATAAAAAGAAGAAATCACTAACCCAAATAACTGTATACCTATTTAGTGTTTTGGAAGCATATGCTTCAAGTAGGGCTTCACATCTGTAACCTCAGTGCCAGGGTAAAGCCCAGTACCTAGGCAACTCTGACTACAAAACACAATGGTAAGTGGAAATACTGACAGGCGTAACCTATATATTTGTAATCTCATACAGTTAGACCATAGATTTTTTTCTTTAAAGGACTAGGTATGTGGACATTTGAAAAGCAATCACTGATTTTATTTTTTGTGTTTTTTTTAGCTAAGCCGAACCTTAGCAATTGACATAGAGGCCTATTACATGCTTGATCAATAACATTTATAATATTTTCCCACATTTTTATTATTTAAAATAATGATAGCATTGATCAGGTATTAATTATGTAATAAGCAGTATTCTAAGCACCTCACACATGCTAGCATATCTTATCTCTTTTTTAATTAGAGAAGTTGTAGGTTTACAGAAATATCATACATAAAATCTCACCCTATTATTAATACCTTGTATCAGTGAGGTACATTTGTTACAACTGATGAAAGCACATTTTTATAATAATACTATTAACTGTAATCACCTTAGGGTTCTCTGTGTTTTATAGTCCCATAGATTATTTTTAAAATTTTTATTTTAGTAACATATATACAAACTAAAATTTCCATGAGATACGTACCAATCACTGGATGTAAGTCACAAAGAGTTAAAGTCACATAACCAGCAAGTGTGCGCATTATTTACTACATTACTAGCATTGTTAATAACAATAATGTGCTTAAATACAGATGTAACAATAAAATTTTTTAAATTGGATTTCACACAACTGCTTTATAAATTTCCCTAAAGAATCTATCCAAGCAAAATATCTCATAACAGTTTTCTTAAAACATACATACTTGATGTTTTGGTCAAAATAGGAACAACTCCCCAAATTCAAAGTATAGCTTCCTTTTTAAGAAAGCACAAAATTTCAAACTTTGCAGCTGTCAAGATTATATATATATATTCTTTATATTACTTAAATACAGGTAGGATTGTATTATTATAAAATCCAATAAGAAGCTACTAAAAAATAATGGGAGGCACCTGCAAACTTAGAAGACATTACAACAACCTCAAAAGTAGAATGAAGCTTGGACAATTTTGTCTTTTTATGTGTTCTAATGGATATTTGTATTTCAAATATTCTCAAAATCACATTAACTTTATACAACTCTATTTTCTCTACCCCCAAATCTTCCTTTCTCCACTTTAAGCCAATCCATGCAAAGTCTTTAGAGACTGCCAATTTGGAACATTCTCTGACCTTGACAATTGGCAGCTGGGATCAATCACTTCATAAAATTCAACTTGTCAGCTAAAACCAGTCATATTTTTTAAGCAAGACAATATGTTAAACAGCTTAGGTCTTAAATCCATAAAAAACATTTTCAAAAACACATTCCGTTCTTACTCTTCCTAAATTCTGAGGCTACAAATGTTACAGAAACCACCATTCTGGAAGCTCTCCCAATCATCACTGGCCATTCCCTGATCATTTGGAGGTATCTTCTGGGCTCCACAGTTAGCAATGGACTTGCTTCTGATAGCTATAGTTGGGACTAGAGTTCCTCAGTATGGAAGGAATCCTTAGTTAACCCTCAGCAGTTACATAGTAGATTTTTCTGCTGTGCAATTGATCCAGTTCTTCATAATCCAATGTCATCACAGTGCAGTTAAGCTACCTTCAAGTACTGGCTCTGTTCCTAACAAGATAAATTTAGTTGTATAGATTTCAAAGCAATTGCAAAACTTATAAAGCTAAGTAATCTTAGGCAAGGAACATCTACTCAAACTTCAATCTCCTTGTCAGTAAAATGAGAGGGATAGAATGGCCAATCTCCAGATTTCTTTCCAATTCTATAATACCATGATTCTACTTTCCACTGCTCTCCAAAAAGTCTAAGCTGCTTCATTACCATGGCCAGATACATGGCCATCTGTGGATGTTCATGGTTCCCAGAGAACATCATGGCACAAATATCAATGGGTTAGATGACCATTTTTTCAGATTTCATCCACAAAGTGTAAGGTTTCCAAAGAGAAAAATGTTGGTATTTCCCACAGCACCTCCAATTGATGATCATCACTTCCCAATAATCTCACTTCACAATACCTCCCACTATCAATATCAAGGTGGGCAAATGCACATCAGGCAAATAATCACTCTTTTTGGTCTTGCCTCAGGTAAACATCCATCAGTGATCATGGCTTTTTCTCCTACAAAACCAAGACAACCCTCAGAATCCTCAACTCAACCTTTCAGATAGCAACCACCAATATTTCAGAATCAGCATAGGTGAAAGAGTACATTTGAAAATTGTGACCTATACACTGTTATCTCCCAGCCCATCTCCAGTCCAAACTCAATCGCACATCTCTAACTGGATGGGTCCAGAACATATCAAGCCTAAGGTGTGCAATCTATGGCATTCTCTTCCCATAAAACATCTCCACCTCTTTCTACATTACCTATTTTGATGAATGGCAAGAACAATGACCCAGATATCCAAACAAGAATATCTTTTACCTCAGCCTCACATCTAAGCAGTCATCAAGTCCTGCAAATATTTCTTCTCTCTATTACAACAAACACTTCATCATTTTCTTATAATGTAATGCAATAGCTTTATATCATAAACTAAGTGTTTTTGATGTAAGGTGGAAGTTCTTCAGGTGAATAGATGCACAGATAGCCAGACAGCTGAGAAAGCATGAAAGGACAGCTTTGTTATATCAAAACTTCTGGAGGGCAAGAGGGAAGAATAGCACAGAAGAGGGGTTTGGGGCTTACCTAACCTAGGCTCCCATGAGCGGGAAGAGAAGTATGGGAAGAGGGAAGAGAATGGAAAAGAAAAAGTATGGCTCCCAGGTTTTCTCATGGATACTGGGGATTGGCAGTTTTAAACTATATGAACTGAAAAGCAGAAGTGGTAGGGGTCATTAGGAGAGGCTGAGGTCAGCTGTTATCATCCAAGCCATATGAAATCACATGCCTTACAAGTAAATTATGCTCACAAAAGAGCAGAAGTGGCGAGGACCCTGTTTGGGAAAACTGAGGGTGCCTCTCGTCATCCAAACCATATGAAAATATAGACCTTGTTCATTGCTTTTACACATGGGGTAGGGCTAACTGGGGAGGGGGTCATTCAAAAGGGGAACTTATGATTAATCTAGACAAGATGACAAGGTACCAAATATAATTTCTTTTATGCAATTATACTAAGTTATCTTACCAGTGGACCTGCAAATACCGTATTTTCCTATTTTATCCTTTCAACAAATCCTAACAATTATGAGTATAACATACTCTGGGTGTTTAAACTTCTTACATGGTGCCTCTGGATTTCACAAGCCAGTAAAAGCTTCATGGTCTTTTATGACTTAGTTTTGGAAATCAGAGAGTTTCACCTCCACCATACTACTGGACACAGTAGTCATACATATGTCCAGATTCAAGAACATTTGTCAGGATGAGTGTCAAAGAATTTGCAACCATGCTTAAACACCACCATACCCACCTCTCTTTCACTTCATGCTCTACAAAAACTAAACTAGTATTTCCTTAATTATATCTGCCTTTGTCATACTGATTTCCTAGTGTAGGATACTCGTCTTCCCTCAAAACCCTTACTCAATCATCCAATATCTCAAATACTACTTCCCTGACAGCCCCAGGTCAACTTCAACTCCTTCTATGTTCCAGCAAGTTCTCAAGTCCTAAACCTGTGCTTCTCAAGCATACGAATCACCCAGAATCTTAAAATTCAGACTCATTCAGTAGATCCAGGGTAGAGCCCAAGATTCTGTATTTCTAATAAGTTTTCAGGTAATTTCTATGCTGCTAGTATTTTGAGTATTCAAGAGCTGGCCCTGTGTGCAGTGCTCCATCCAAAGAGAGGCCTGTGGCACAGGGGCAGGTTGCAAAGCATCTGGGATATAGGTCAGAGTGGAACGTGAAAAATTGCAGCAGAAGTGTAAGAGCAGTCAGGTAGTATAAATTCAACAGGGGCAAAGGAGAAGACAATGTTAACATCAACTTTGACAAATATACAACACTAATGAAAGATGTTGTTAATGGGGGAAAGTGTGGAAGGGGGAGAGGTATGGTATATGGGATCTCCCCATATTTTTTATTTAATGTTATGTAATCTAAAACTTCTTTAAAAATAAACATAAGAAAAGGTATGTAAAAATTGTATTTCTGAGACACAGGCAAAGAAGGAAATTACAGGGCAATTGACCAATAAGTGGAAACCAGTGAAACCAAGCCAAAAACTAGCAAAGATTTTAAGTGAAGGGTGGGAAGCAGAGCATTGAGAAATCCCAGAGCTGATGAAAGGATATCTAACTGTAAAAGCTTTTTGTAGAGTAGAGATACAGAGGAAGCCATTAGGGCACTAAGTTAAAATTCATATTTCCCAGAATATTTGCCTACACTTCCATGAAGGCAATTGTCTTTTTCTACTGGGTTTTAAAATTTTCATATCTATATCTGAGATGATAACAATGCCTACCAAATAGGATTATTAAGAGAATTAAGTGATGTTTTATTTGCATATCCATCCCTGGAATGTGTAATAAACTTTTAATAAATACTAGTTATTATTGGTATCATTATCATTCTCAGCATGAGACACATAGTCTGGCAAGCAGTAGGCTTTCCATAAGTATTTGTTCAATGACTAATTGAATTAATTAAGGTAGAAATTGTTGATACTAATTTCAGCAATTGTACTTTCCCTCTAGACTTTAAGATATTGCTATGGCTGACCCATATGCAGTGCTGATGCGCACAAGGAGTGCCGTGCCACGCAGGGGTGTCCCCCGCGTAGGGGAGCCCCACCCGCAAAGAGTGCGCCCCGTAAGGAGAGCCACCCAGCGTGAAAGAAAGTGCAGCCTGCCCAGGAATGGCGCCGCCCACACAGAGAGCTGACACAACAAGGTGATGCAGCAAAAAGAAACACAGATTCCCGTGCCACTGACAACAACAGAAGCGGACAAAAAAGACACAGCAAAATAGACACAGAGAACAGACAACTGGGGTGGGGGTGGGGGGAGGGGAGAGAAATAAATAAATAAATCTTTGAAAAAAAAGATATTGCTATGTACCTAGGAGAAAACTTTTCTTAGGACAAATGTAAGAAAGATGTTAAGTAGATACACTGAGCCCCCCTCTTAAATGTAAATTTCACTGGAAAATTATTTCTACCACTAAGGAATAAAGAATTGTATTGTCTTTAGCTATGTCTTCTCCTACAGACAATAAGAGAACAGAGTAGCATCTGATGTTTTATTACATATTCTGGGACCACCCATTCTAAAGGGTGTAAATATATAATAAACAATAATAAAAATTAAATGAAAGGCAGTTGTCTCACCATACCATTCCTCATTCGTTTACTGCCTGAAACTCTAAGAATGGAGTTGGCTAGGAATAAATACAACACTGACTAGCCTACAGAATTAGCATAATGCTACTGTAATGGCAAAGAATTAATAGGAATAACAGGCCTAGTTCCAGTACACATGGTGGGAAACCTCTTGCTGACAGAAAGATACAGGATAAGATTCATCACAGCATTCCACTGAATACAAAGTAAAAACCACAACTCAATTGCACCCCAAAGAATTTGAGAATTTAGAAGATATTTGATTACCTAATTTTACAATAAGTGTCTGGACAAGAACATGGAAAGGGTCACATCCTCTCCCAACTAGTGTTTGTTAAAGAAATGCATTTTGATGGCGTAAGGATGTTTTCCTTTACCTCATATTTATGTTGTTAGATATGGGATAAATTCAAACATATTTTGTTTCATAAATGCATATATTTCTCCTATCTTCTATTGGACTTGGGAGTATCACAAAATTTAAACTCCAGGAGGGAAGATTTTCCAGTATTTCTTTCATATGCCATTCAATTCTCTGAGAATTAGCAAAAAGCAGGCGCTTCAGATGTCTCTCAAGAGAGTTTTGGCACATTCCCATAGCTACATATTGCAGACATTCCCATCTTAATAAAAATTCTCTCCACTGTTTTGTTTCCTTGTGAGTTCAAATATACAGTGTTCTTTAAAAATTAATGAGCCTATATGCTTTATGCAGTTGGAGATAATAGAAATCAAATGATGGAAACAATTACATTTTGCAGAATATTGAGTTTTTAAAAGTTACATTAATCAATGATTTGTCTTAGGACCCCAGATGATAACAATGGAAAACACCCATCCATCCATTCAGCAGAAGTTGAAGCTCCCTTTTCATGTAGCCATAGATAAGGGTATATGAGTTATATTAAGAAGTGGTATTGGATAGTGATTGTGGAATACTCCAATTCTGCACCTAACTAGCCATGCTTTAATCACAGATTCCTGAGGAATTTGACCAGCATCAGGAAACACTTTACTACTAGAAGACACTTGGGCCTCCAAATGCCACTGAGTGGCCTGCACCATTTCAAGGAACCCATTTACCCAGATGGATCTAAGGATCAAAGGATGAAAACCCAGACCCAAATTCCAAATCTCAAATCTATCCAACTAAGGGAAAGACGGACTTCCTTCATGAGGTAAAAATAACCAAGAGAAGGAAAGAATTTTCACTAATATTTAGAGTGGCCTTTCCCACAATGCACACATCAGGCCTTTCTCTGGAGTGAGTTACAAAAAGAGATTCCAAGAGAACAGCTTATGCCCATCTTGTCCTGACTCATGGGCCCTCTTTTCTCATGTGGGCTACGATTTTGACCAATATAAAATTGTGCTTGTATCTCCTGAGTATGGGATGTGGTGTACTGGCAATTGAGGGAACCCTTGAGGTGAGAGCAGAAAAGGAGTCTAAGCTTCCTTGGAGGCCCAAAGGGTAGAGGAGTTATTTAACCTAATTATTCCCAACTTTGTATAGGGAACAAAGGAACAAGTAATCTTTATATCCTAATAAAAATCTAGTACCAGCTGGTAGAAAATAATAGAATTTGAAATGAAAGAAGTTTCTGATGGGCATATACTGTACATATGAATGATGTGAGAGCAAAAGGAAAATAGAACAATTCTTAAATATTAAACACAAATATCTGGGTAAAAAGTAAAAATATGTTAACTAATAAATCAAGTACCTACAAATGTCCACCCAGAGAAAAACCAGGTAAGATCTATTTCTTTCTCTTTTTAAATAGACATCTTTGAGCTAAGTAGACAAAGTCACAGTTATTTAATCAGTTTTCCCTTCTTGACATGAATATTAAAATAAGTATTAATATTTGGCTTATTACACAAATGCAAAGATAAGTAACAAGGGCATAAATGCTGTGGCAAACATCCCCTTCTTCCATCTTCTCACAGATTTTGTCATTTCAACCATAGATTGTAGACTGGGTTTACCTGAAAACTGACACTGTTTCCATAGTTTTCTAGAGCTGAGAAGTCTCTTTTGAACTGTATGAGTATATCCCACAGACACAAAATGGAGTAATGGGGAAATACTGAGAATAGAAGAGAATATGCATCATAGGTCCTCACCCAGTGGCTTCAGAATCATGAAATAAATGTTTCATAGGACAAAATAAATATCCTCCAAAGATTCTCACTCACCATATTTTCCACAGTCCAAAACGATCATTTTATGAAACTCATTCTTATTCTTATTGCTGAACAATCAATGGATACTTTTGCTGATATTATAGTGCTTCTCTCTATGAGATCTATGAGAAATGATGCAAATGGGCTGTGAGGGTCACTGGCATATGCACTGTACAGAAGGAGATCACTGCTAAGGAGTTCAACCATTCTCTGCGTCCAGAGATTTTATTCCCATGTTTTGTCAACATCACTACTAACACATGTGTTGAAATCCTTCATGACAATTTGTTGTGTGTCAGTATTACCACAATGAGTTTCTCCAGAAAGTTTCATCAGTCAGGGAAAATCTTTCAATGATGGAAAAGCATATTCTATTTTAAAGAATGTTAGAGGGTCAGAAAACTAACTATATAGACTTTCTCCAAGGCAAGCAACTCTCTAATTATGAATTCCATTAAAAAATCTGCAGCTCCCACTGAATGAGTTCTTTCAGTGTTCCACCAACTGTTAGAGACCCTTTATATACATTTCTCATTGAATTCCCACAACTGAGATACAACTTTTGTCCCCTTTTCACTGAGAAATATCTAGATCTAAATCAAAGAAAGATGATTTCAGATATGTGCATTTACCCCTTACAAGCATTACCCTGCATTTACCCTAACTTAAATCTGGCAGAAGGGGGGCTATTGTTGGGAAGACATTGCCACTTACACTCCATTGTTTCCTGGCAGCCTAATATGAAGTACTCTAATATTTATTTCTTGTAGTTCTGGGCATGAAAGGAAGGAATAACTTTAGCTGTATTTTCAAATTTCTGCCATACTGTCTCACAGCTGTGTGAGTCAAGTGACACACACTTGGTAGTAGTTCCACCCACCTGATCAAGAAAAATAGACTCATTTCCTCTCCCAGTATTACAACGGTTTAAATTTCTCCTTTAAAATCCAGTTGTATGGTTCATCTGTTCAAGCTGGCTCTATTCCTGATTCATGGTGGCTGCAGGAAGGAGGTGAAGAAATCCACTTGCTGGGGAAAAACAAGCAATGTTGTATTAACTAAACTTGCATCACTGTCGTAAATACACCCAGGGGCCAGTGTGATGAGTGCATTTTATATATCAAATAAATGAGTAATAACTTCTAGGTCATACTAAATGTAAAACATTTAAAGGGCAGAAAGAATGAATAAATCCAAATTTTGACCAAGGGTTACTCTTATTAATTAAAATATACACTGAAATCATTCAACTGATTCTTAATCTAAATAAAACTCGATTACTGGATGACTTTCCATCTTTATGAACTTTCTTAATACAACAGAAGGTAACCACATGAAAGTCGTCCTTATTGAATTCAATACTTCTTCAACTTTCTGAAATAAGAAGACAAAAATTGCCACATTTGTAATGATTCCCCTACTCACACTGTATCTCAAAGGCTAGACCTTTTCTCTTCTCTTAAGAGATTACCTTAAAAATTCAGAAAATTTTCTGTAGAAAAGAAAGGAAAAGAGAGAGGAAGGGAGAGAGGGAAGAAATAAGTAAAAAGAAAAGAAGAGAAGGAGGAAGAGGAAAAGAATCTATTAATTGACAGAAACTTGAAATTGAGAATAATTAGTCTAAATTTATAGCCCTTAAAATCAAAGGAAAATCCAAAAATAAAATGTATATCATCTTGTTCCTACTGATTTTCTAAAATAAATTACAATAACAATAGAAAAAAGGGAAGGAAAGAAAGATATGTACAATCTAAGAGCTTACAAAGATATTGATCCCCTCAACTCTTAGGGCAGGAGTGTAGCATCTGGAGTAGCCAACACCCCAGCCTTTGGTCTTAATAGCCTTGCCTGTTTATTCTAGTGCGAAAAGGAGATGTTATCATTTTACAACACGTCATGACACCAAAATTGTAAGGAAACTTTGATCCATGGACCTGTAAGTTTTATTGAGTTTATTAATTCCTCAAATTTAACCATCTTGTGAATTCTTCTAAATTTCTCTAAGGAAAACATACATTTTAAAATATGTATTCTCTAAAATGGGTGAATTATGTGTGCATCCTCTTTAACCACAATGTGACTAAATCCTTATAGAAGCTTATCTCATTCAACCTAATTTCATATCCATAAAAAAATGCACTCTTAACCATTTAAAAAAAATATTTTAGTTGCTGAATGTAAACCATTCTTAAGTAATTTTCCATATTAAAAAAAAAAGTCTTCCTCATGATTAAAAGAGATCTTTCCTAAATCATATGTGCTGGCTGGGATGGGGCGGGGGAGGGGGGAAATACAGCTTTGCCTTGTTTGCATAACATAGCATGGCCAGCTGACACAAATGTGTCTGTGAACAAAGGCTCATGACATCTGCTCTCCTGGCACTGATCATGAAAGCAACACACCCACTGCCTTTCAGCATAATCATCAGACTGCCAGTAAACTTGAACTTCTATAGAAATATTTTCATTGCTCATTATTAATTGTTTTTTTTTTCTCTTAAGGAACGAATTTAGTAGTATGTGATTTAGGAGTACATTTGTACATGAAGGAAAACTGTAACAATATTCAGAGTGATTGATTATCAATAACCTTTTATAATCATGCTACAAGCCAAGAGACCAAAAAAAATTAGGTACTTGTTTGTTTATAACAAGCTTTTATTGAACATAGCCAGACCAAAAGTTTATAAATGATACCCTCTAAATGAAAGTAAGCAGAGAAGCCAGAGGGACTTTTTAAATGAAAACTCAGAAATTAGTTCAGACAGATCTGGGAAATTATAATGTAAATAAACTAAACGCATGTGACTTATAATGGATTCTGGTTTGTGTATGTGGAATTTGGTGGTTTTATCATGCCACTGACTACAATGAATGCCTTTGGTTCTATAACTTTTTTATCTCATCTATTTGGTACCAGGGTTATTGCTCTACAACTTCTCAGTCTTAGCCTAAAGTTTGATTACCAAATCTAGCAATTGTAAGTAAGTATGAACCCAGCCCAAATATATAATAGATCAACATTTCAATGGGTTTCCTTTGATGTTGGATTGCGCTGCTCATGTCTTCTGGCAGAGTGGATGAAGGCTATTGATATAAGGTCAAAGTCATGTGTTTACAATTACAGCCTTCAAAATAAAGAGAGGATACATAGCCATATCCCTTGTGGTATGGAAATTGCACCATTAGAGAAGCATGGCCAGAGGCCAGTAGTTTGTACTGGTATACCTAATGAAGAGTGTATTTCCATCTCCAAATGTGCATTCTATAGAATAAAATAAATCTGTTTTTTTCAGATGAACAGAAAAATTAGGCATATCTGGCACAGCCATATAACTGAAGTCTTGAGAACATTACATTGATAGATCATAAATAGTGTCTGGCACAAGGAAAGACATACTTAGATGAGGGCATGCTGAGAAAAGGTACTTGCATATACCACCAGTAAAAACACACTCTGCTGTATAAGAAAAAGAGTACACAAGACAGAATTCGTAAGATGGGGTCTCTGTGTTACATTCTGAATTGTTACTAAATATCAGCTTCAGAATTGATAAGCAGACTCCTCCAATGAATGAGAAAAAAGGTGATTTCCAAGTTACAAGGGCAGAGTGGTGGTGTAAATTCCGCACTGTCAAGGCCCTTGACAGAGAAGAGAGCAGACTCCAAATTTGATTTTGAGTTCATAAAATTTGAAAGAAACTTAAAGACTGCCACATGTCCTGGCTTTTGTTCAAATTCTGTTGCCTACACTTAATCAGGAGAGAGAGAAGTGGAAATTGATCACTACAGAGGTCACGAACCCAGTACTGAATCTGTGGGTGCCAATGGAAGCACAGATGCATCATTTCTAGTTGTGAAGCAAGAAGAAAAATATACAAATGAGGGAAGATTGTGGAAACATGGTGGAGTAGAAAACTCCAAAATTCAGTTTCTCCACCACAACAATAGTTAGGAACTATTTTAAACAATTATTTCAAACTCCAGAGTCCAGTAGAACACTGTACAGCATCCACGGAAAAGCAGGAAGAAAAGGGAGGTGTATTAAGCTGAAGACCAGAAAATTGCCTTCAGAATGTGGTGGCTACAGCACCAACCCAGTGTCTCCCAACAGGCTGCCAGAGAATCAAGCCCCTGGCTACCTCACTGGTGACAAAAAGGGATGTAAATATCCTCCTCCCAAAGACCAGAGGTGGGCATAGCTAATGGCTGATCATGGATTTTGATTAGTGAATTCAGATCACTAGGGGCCTAGCTCTGAGGGCAGGCAGGATTCCAACCCACCCCATACAAAGGTGGCAGTGGAGGAGACAATGACTACCCTTCCTCAGAGCTAGAGGGGACAGTTAGTTGAAGGGCTGCATTTGCTAGGAAGTTCAAGAAAGCTTAGCTTTGGGAAGCCATGGAAGAAGTTCCTGGTGCCCTCCTGATCCCTTCAACAGGGCACTTTGAAGTTAGTCTGGATCCCCTCCATGGATCCCTGGACCTGTTTCAGCTAGGAAAGACAGACTCCTCTCTGATATGTTCCCCTTCCAGAATGTGCCCTACAGGCAAAATCAGCTTGAGGTAAATAAAGGAGTGTGAAAAATTATAAAGCTAGAACAGGCAAAGGTTTGCCTGCTCTAAACACCCAGAAGAGGGAGTTCTGTCTCCTGGGAAATAGAGGGGAAATTCAAACTCCTGTAAACAAGGGACTCAAAAACAAGTAACAAACACAATCCCAGGACAAGACACAGGCCCAGAAAGACAGGGAAAACCCTGCATGCTGCATTCACCATGGACAGACCTTCCTGACAGGAGGGCTAAAGAAAATCTATTTTATCACCAGCTGGTTAAAAATGAAGAAACAGACAAATGAAGGAATCACTCCCACAGTTAACATTTTAAAATATCAAAATCTACGGTGTGCAACAAAAGAGGACAAAACAAACAAAGATACAGGAAATGATGGCCCATCCAAAGAAAGAGGATCAAAATCCAGAAAACATCAATGAGGAACAACAGAATGTGAACAAGCAAAGAGAGACATGTAAAAAAAAAAATGATCTTAAAAAATGCTCAAGGAGATGAAGGAAAATACAGAGAAAGAACTAAAGGGTATCAGGAAAACAATGATAAGCAATATGAGAGTCTAAGTAATTTAAATTTAAAAAAATGGAATTAAACAAAACTATTGGAATTGAAGACCACAATAACTGAAATGAAAAATTCCCAAAAGGGTTTCAAGAACAGATTGGAGATGGCAGAAGAAAGAATCAGTACAATCAAAGACAAGGCAATTGGAATGAGTCAGGGCTGAGGAGTAGAAAGATAAAAGAATTATAAAAAGCAAAAACCCCCTGAGGTACCTCTGGGATACCATCAAGCATTCCAATATATTCAGTGTGGGAGTACCAGAAGGAGAAGAAAGAGAGAAAGGGAAAGAAGGAATAGAAATAATGACAGAGAACTTTCCAAACTTAGCAAAATGTTATGAATATATAAATCTAAGCCAAGAGAACACTAAACAGTATAAGCATGAAGAAAAATACATCCCATCATGTACTGATCATGCTATCGAATCCTAAGGACATGGAGAGAGTTCTGAAGACTATAAGAAAAAAAGCAACATGCTCTATAAGGAGTCCTAATTAGATTGAGTGTCAATTTCTCATCAGAAACCATGGAGTCAAGAAGGCACTGGGTTGAAATAAAATGCTGAAATAAAACAACGGCCAGCCAAACATTTTATATCTTTTGAGATTTTCTTTAAAAATGAGAGATTAAGACATTCCCAGAAAAACAAAACCTGAGAGAGTTCATCACCACTAGATTGGCCCTACAAAAGATATTAAGGGAGTTCTTCTGACTGAAAGGAAAGAACATTAGACAATGGATTGAAGTAGTGTAAAGATGTAAAGACCTGTGGTAAAGTTAACCATTTGGATAATTATGAATGCCAATATAATTGTAGTGTGCTATTGCTATATAACTCCACTTCTGACTTCCTACAGGTGCAAAAATGAAAATGCATAAAACATAATAAATCTATGGTTTTAGACATACAATGTACAAAAATGTAAGTGGTAACAAGTGTTATGGGAAACTGGCTTACCTGTTTGCAATTGTAAATATTACACCTATTAAATATAGCAGTTGTTAGATGTTGCAGTTGTTCCCTGTTATTGTAAGCGATGTTGCAGTTCAGATAGCAAACAGCTGCTTGGTAGTTCCCAATAAATGCGATGGGAAAACTAGGGTTTAGGCTCTCAATTCCAGAAGCTGTGAGTCCCCTGGTCCCAGGTTTGTCTCCCCTCTTGTGTCTCTACCTTTATTTCTGCATTGCTTTCCCTTCGAGCCAACCTATTGTGAGTTGAATGCAACAAACAAGTACAAAAAAGAAAACGTGGCGGGAAAGAGGAATATAGGAAACATATATATGCTTGCCACTGAAGTTGGTATCAAACAAAATATGATCGTTATATATCTAGGATGTTATATTTTGACCCCATGGTAACCACAAGGAAAATGCATAAAAAACAGATCTAGATAGAAAAGAGAAGGTACTCAAAATGATAAAATACAAAAAAATAAAAATAAATATGAGCAGGCATTAACAGAAGAATTGAGAAACAAAAACTGTAAGATTTACAAAGGGTAAATAACAAAATGACAGAAGAAAGTCTGCATTATCAGTGGTGATTTTAAATGTAAATGGATCAAACTCTCTAGCAAAAAGGTATAAATTAGCAGAATGGATTAAAAAAAACACGACCCAAACACATGTTATCTGAAAGAGACTCAGCTTAAATTCAAAGACACAAGTTGATTGAAAGGGAAAGAATGGAAAAAATTATATACCATGCAAGTAGTAAGCAAAAGAGAATTGAAGTAGCTATGCTATAATCAGATAAAATACACTTTAAGGAAAAAACATTTACAAGGAAAATCATGGTCATCATATACTGATCAAGTGGCCAATTTATAAAGATACTGCTAAAGTCATAATAAAACATGCACTTAACAACAGAGCTCCAAGATATATAAAGGAAATACTGGCAGATTTGAATGGATAAATTGACAGTTCAACATAACCAGTAGGAGACATTAATACACCAGCAGAAATAAATGAAATAGACTCAATAAAACCAAAAGTTGGTTCTTTCAAAAACTCAATAAAATTGACAAACCTTTAGCAAGACTGATCAGAGAGAGAGAGACAGAGACAGAGAGAGAGGAGACAAATAATAAAAATCAGAAGTAAAAAGTGGGATGTTACTACCAAACCAGTTGAAATAAAAATGACTATAGAAGGATATTAAGCACAACTGTTTGCCAGTAAATTAGACAATCAGAAATTGATGAATACTTAGAAGCATAAAACTATCTACACTGAATCAAGAACAAATAGAAGATCTCAACAAACTAATTATTAATATAGAAATTGACTCAGTAACCAAAAACCTCCCAACAAAGAAAAGCTCAGGACCAGATGGCTTCACAGGGGAATTACACCAAATTATGCTCAAAATCTTCCAAAAAATTGAAGAGGAAGGAACACTCCTTAGCTTATTTTATGAGCCCAACATCGTCTTCAAACAACTGCCAGATACAGGTACTACAAGAAAAGAAAATTATGGACCAATATCACTTATATTTATAGATGAGAAACGCTCATCAAAATACTAGCTAACCATATCCAACATTATATTAAAAGAATTATACATCATGACCAAGAGGGATTCAACCTATGTATGCAAGGGTAGTTCAACAGAAGAAACTCAATTAGTGTAATACACCATATTAAAAGAATTAAGGAAAAGAAACCAATTGATTTTCTTAATTGATTCAGAAAAGACATTTGACAAAACTCAGCAACCTTCTTGGTAAAAACATCATATTCAATGATGAAAGATGGAGCGCTTTCCCTCTAAGATCAGGAATAAGACATAGATACCCAATGTCACCATTGTTGTGCAACATTGTACCAGAAGTTATTGCCAGAGAAACTGAGCAAAAGAAAGAAACAAAAGGAGTCCAAATTGGAAATGAGGAAATAATAATATTTTCCCTATTTGCAGATGTCATGATTCTACACACAGAAAATCCTGAAAAATCCACACACAAAAATATCCTCCTAGAACTAACAAATGAATTCAGCAGTGTACTGGGATACAAAATGAACATGCAGAAATCAGCAGTTTCTATACATAAGTAATAAAAATCTGAAGAAGAAATTTTTAACATTCCATTTACTATAGCAGCTAAAAGAATAAATTATCTAGGAATAAATCTAATCAAGGATGTAAAGGACTTGTGCATGGAACATTATGACATTGTTAAAAGAAATAAAAGAAAACCTACATGAATGGAAGGACTCTCCATGTTCATGAAGTGAAAGACTAAGTATGGTCAATATGTCAATTCTACTCAAAGATAGTTACAGATATTTACAGATCCAACAAATTCAATCAAAATTCCAACAACTTCCTTCACAGAAATGAAAAAGCCAATCATTAAATTTATATAGAAAGATAAGAGGCCCTGAATAGCCAAAACCATCTTGAAAAACAATGAAGTTGAGGACCACATTTCACAATTTTAGAACTTTACAAAACCACAATAATTAAAATAGCATGGCACTGGCACAAGGACAGATATATAGATCAATGGACTCAAATGAGAGTGCAGAAATCAACCCTCACATGTTATGGCTAACTGATTTTTGACAAGGGGGCAAAAATAACTCAAGTGGGAAAGAATAGTTTCTTCAACAAATAGTGCTGAGTAAATTATATCTCCATTTGCAAAAGAATTAAGGAAGACTCCTACCTTACTCCTTATATAAAAATCACGTCAAAATAGGTCAAAGACCTAAATATGATAGCCAAAACTATCAACCTCCTAGAAGAAAATGTAGGGAAGATTCTTCAGGACTTTGTGTTAAGCAGTGGTTTCTTAGAATTTACATCCACAGCATAAGCAACAAAATTAAAAATAGACAAATGGGGCCTTATAAAAATTAAAACTTTTATACCTCAAAGGAATTTATCATTAAAGTAAACTTACAACTTACACAATGGGAGAAAATATTTGGAAACCACATATCCAATAAGGGTATAATATCCAGAAAATATAAAAATTTGAAAATCCTTCACAAAGACAAGTCAATTTAAAAATGAGCAAAAGACTTAAATAGATATCTATTCAAAGAAGCTGTACAAATGACCAATAAGCACAAGAAAAGATGCTCAAAATCATTAGCCATTAGGAAAATGCAATTCAAAACCACAGTAAGATACCATCTCCATCCACTAGAATGGCTACTACTAAACAAACAAACAAACAAACAAGATTGTGGGAAGATAGCATCAGACTAACAGGCAGAACTCAATGCTCTCAGAAAAAATAATGGAGAAAGAGCCAAAAGCTGTCTAAAAGAACTGCACTGGGTGTCAGCAGACCAGTACAGTACTAGACAACTCCCAGGAGGAGAAGGGACAGAGAGATGAAGAAGTTGAAACAACAAACATGGGTTACCAAGCCCCCACAGCATCAGGATAGGGTTCCCCTCCATTACCCCCTAGTTATTAAGGTGGGGTAAAATCTCTGGCTCACTGCAGCTGAGAGGGGAACAGACATCTTTCTTCCTTGCCAGCTGTTTCAAGGGAAAAGGGAGAGGAATCAAAGGTGCTCTGGAGATTCAACACAGGAACACAGTAAAGCTGAGACCGAAACACCTCTGGGGAAAGATGCACTTACAGACACCATCTGCTGGCCAGTCTGGAAATTTCATAGACAAAATCTGTATCCTAAACACTGGGAGAAAATTTTCACCCCATTAGTGAGTACCTGGTCTGACTTTGATAACTTAAGCTGGGTAATTTTAAAGACTTAGAATAAGTTGAACCAAATTTCAAAGAAGAGTTATGGGGGAAAAAATTGGCAAGAGAGAGAAATTAGAATGATTTCACGAACATGTTAATATCCCTAGACATCACCAAAAAATTACAAGTCATACTAAGAAATAGGAAGAGATGGCCCAGCCAAAGGAACAAACCAAATATCCTGAAGAGATACAGGATTTAAGACAATTAATCAATGATAATCACGCAACTCTTGTAAATCAATTTAAAGAATTGGAAGAAAATATGAAGAATTGAAAATAAAGAATATTAAGAAAAACCTGGATGAGCATAAAAGACTATTTAAAAGCTTACAAAGAAAAGTAAGAGACCTTACAGGAATGAAAGACACAATGGATGAGATTAAAAACACATTATACATGGAGTTCTTCAAACTTGAAGGAAAGGACACTAGACAATGGTTCAAAGTAGCGTAAAGAAATAAAGATCTCCAGTAAAGGTAAAAAAAAAAAATACATTAGAGGCACATAAGAGTATTTTAATTGCTTTAAGAGAGAATTACAGATTTCAAAGACAGAACATCTTAACTGGAAAAGACCGGAGAACAGAAAGAGAAGACAATGAAAAAAATGGAACAGAATCTCAAGAACTGAATGGCAATGGAAAATGCACAAGCATTCACAGTAGGAGTGTTCCAGAAGGAGAAGAGAATGGAAAAGGGGCAGAAAGAATATCTGAGGATATAATGACCAAAATCTTTCAAACCTTATGAAAGACATAAATATCAATATCCCAGAAGGACAATGCACCCCAAATAGAATAAATCTGAATAACCTACCCCAATACACCCACTGTTCAGAATGACAAATATCAGAGATAAGAAAGGAGTCTCAAAGCAGCAAGAGAAAAGCAAACTATCACATATAAGGGAAACTCGATAAGATTAAGTGCCAACCTCTCATCAGAAACCATGGAGGAGAGAAGAAAGTGCTACGATATATTTAAGGTACTGAAAATGAAAAACTGCCAGATAAGAACTCTATATCTGGCAAAACTGTCCTTCAAAGATGAATTCAAAGTTTCACAGACAAATAAAAACTGATCGAATATGTTATCAAAAGACTAGAATTACAAGAGTTACTAAAGGGAATACTGCAGGCTTAAAGGAAAAAACAAGGGCAAGAGATTTGGAGAACAGTGTAGAAATGAAGATTATTTAGGAAGGGTAAAATAAAGAGTAAGAAGACAGACAATAGAACAATAGACAAAAAGAGCCAAAGAACAAAATAGATGAACTAAGTAATGACTTTACAGTAGTAACATTGAATGTTAATAGCTTGAATTCCCCCCCAAGAAAGAAATAGACTGACAGAATTGATTAAAAAATATGAGCCATTTATATGTTGTCTAAAATAAGCCCACCTCAGACATAAGGACACAACCAGGTTAAAAGCCAAATGTTGGTAAAAGATATTCCAGGCAAATAGTAACTGAAAAAGAGCTGGAGTCATGATCCTAATATCAGACAAAATAGATTTCAAATGCAAAGTTTGTTATAAGGGGTGAAGAATGCCATTATATATTAATGAAAGGGTCAATTTGCCAAGAAGAAATAACTATACTAAATATTTATGCACATAATTTGAGTACCCCAAGATCATGAGACACACACTAGCAAAACTGAAAGGAGAAATAGATGTCTCTATAACAGGGGTTCTAAACCTTTTTGTTCCAGGGAACCCTTTGCCAGTCAGCTGAAAGCCACAGTCCCTTTCTAGGTCCACATTATACTGTGTATTATTTAATAAATTTATCACACCCACACCAACACACTCCACAAGAATAATGGTTGGTTTTTTCAAAAATTTCAATTCAAGCTCAGTGACCTCTTGTTAAGAATGGCTGTTCAACAATAATAGTTGGAGACTTCAATATACCACTTGTGGTATTGGATAGAAGATTTCGACAGAAGATAAATAAAGAAACAGAGAACTTGAATAATATGGTAAATGAACCAGCCTTAAGACATCTATGGAGCATTGCACCCCAAAACAGCAGGATTTACTTTCTTTTCAAGTGTTCATAGATCCTTCTCCAAGATAGACCATATGCTGGGTCACAAGATGTCTCAATAAATTTAAAAAGATTGAAATTATACAAAACACTTTCTCTGATCAAAACAGAATGAGACTGAGTGGAAAAGGGGGAAATTCATAAATATATGAAGATTAAACACCACTTAATCAGTGGGTCAAAGAAGAAACTGCAAGAGAATTCAGCAATTTACGTGAGACAAATAAAAATGAGAACATAACAAATCAAAACCTATGGGACACTGAAAAGGCAGTGCTGAGAGGGATATTTCTGGCCTCAATGCTTAAATTAAAAAAAAAAAAAAAAAGCTAAAATTGAAGATCTAAGAGCACATATGGAGAAACTAGGAAAAGAACAGCAAACAAATCCCAAACCAAAAGGAAAGAAACAGTAAATATTAGAGCAGAAATAAATGAAACTGAGAACAAAAAAACAATAGAGAGAATCAACAAAACCAAAAATTGTTTCTTTGAGATCAAGAAAATCAACAAACCCTTAGCTAGCCTGTCATAGAAAAAAAAAGAGAGAAGATGTAAATAAATAAAATCAGAAATGAGAGAGGGGATATTACTACTGACCCTGCAGAAAGAAGAGAGATCAGAAGAGGATACTATGAACAACTGTATGCCAAAAAGCTAGACAATGTAGATGAGAAGGACAAATTCCTAGGAACACATGAACCACCTACACTGTCCTAGAAGAAACAGAAGACCTCAACAAACCAATCACAAGTAAAGAGACTGGACTTAGATGTGATCTTTGTCCACAAGTCTCTCCTGTTACTTTTACTGGAACTGTAGTTGGTGCTGGGATTTAATGTATACCCAGGGGACCTGAATCTCTGGACTGACCATGGGATAGCCAGGCCCTGAGCCTCAACAGACTTGCAATTCCTGCACTCTGGTTGATGGGACGTACCCCACTCATCTAACATGGAGGCAAAGAAGGTCAACCACCACACCAGGGAGCCAAGAGTGCCTACAACTGAAAGCAGGAGGATTGCATCCAGCATCCATGTGGAATCTAAGCCCCCTCTTGATATAGATGTGGAGTGGACACAACCATTCTAAGGTCCACAGGATGGAGGAATAGAGTATGGATTAGAGTGAACTTACTGATATTCTATTCATGAACTATTGTGATTAGTAATCGAAGGAAATGTGGCATTGGTGTGGAGAAAGTGGCCATGGTGGCTGCTGGGGATAGGGAGTGGGAGGAAGAGATGTGATGTGAGGGCATTTTCGGGGGTTGGAGTTGTCCTGGGTGGTGCTGCAAGGACAGTTACTGAACATTGTATGTCCTCCCATGGCCCACTGGGTAGACTGTGGGAGAGTGTATGCTATGATGTGGACCATTGACCATGAGGTGCAGCGGTGCTCAGAGATGTATTCACCAAATGTGTTGAATGTCTCATGATGATTGAGGAGGTTGTGGTATGGGGGGAGGAGTGGGGTGAGGGGAGTGGGGGTATATGGGGACCTCATATTTTTTTAATGTAACATTTAAAAAATAAAGAAAAAAAATACTAAAAAAAAAAGAACGAAAAAACTTCCAAAGAAGAAAAGCCCATGACCAGATGACTTCACATGTGAATGTTACTATTCATTCAAAGAAGATCTAATACCAATCTCACTCAAGCTCTTCCAAGAAATTGAACAGGAATGAATACTACCAAACTCATTATATGAAGCCAACATCACCCTAATACCAAAATCAGATAAAGACACTACAAAAAAAGAAAATTACAGACCAATGTCTCTAATGTCTCCAATATCTCTAATGAATATAGATACAAAAATCCTCAACAAAATACTTGCAAACAGAATCCAAACGCACATTAAAAGTATTATACACCATGATCAAGTGGGTTTTATCCCAAGCATACAAGGGTAGTTCAACAAAAGAAATCCAATTAGTGTAATAAGCCACATTGATAAATTGAAGAAGAAAACTCACATGATCCTCTCAATTGATGCAGAAAAGGCATTTGACAAAATACAACACCAATTCTTAATAAAAACACTCCAAAAGATAGTGATGGATGTAGGATGAAGGAAAGAATTTTATGTAAATTAGAAGGTAATGAGATTCAACCCGATTTGGGTGCCAAATTCCACTTTTGTTGGTCAAGAACATCCTGCTGAAGCAATGAAGTATGAAAACCAGCTTCGACCAGTTGGTCGGACCCCTTGCTGTCCTCACTTGAACTTAATTAACAGGAAAATTCCCACCCAGGGGTGGAATTATCTACCCCTTTCTTGATCATGAAATGTATGTGCAAGCATGATTTCCTGAACATACTAATCATACAATTATATAACCAACTAGGTGTGTTCATCCATATGCATAAAAGCTAATGTGTCATCAAAGCAAATGCTAAATAGTAACTTGGGTATTTAAGCAAGAGTGAAACTGCAGCATGGAGAGTCAGATCTGAGTCACTTGAGACTGACCTTGGCTCCTTACCTCTGCAGACATAATAAATATGGGTTTGCCTAACTCTTGTCTTGAAGTTTTCTTCATGCCATCTCTGGTTATCTATAAAGACCCTGCCTTGAGGCCTAACAATAGGAATAGAAGAAAGCTTTCTCAATAAGGTAAAGTGTATATAGGAAAACAGTTAGCATTGTACTCAATGGTGAAAAACTGAATGCTTTCCTGCTGAGATCAGGAACAAGACAAGGGTGTGGTAGAGGTTCTAGTTAGAGCAATTAGGCTAGATAAATAATAAAAGGCACCCAAATAGGAGAGGAAGAAGTAAAACTTTGACTATTCACTCATCGTATGATCCCATATCTAGAATTTCCTGAAAAATCCACAACAAAGCTAATAGATCTAACAAATGAGTTCCGCAAAGTGGCAGAATACAGACTAATATGCAAAAATCAATAACATTTCTCTACACTACTGATGTGCAATCTAAGAAAGAAATCAGAACAAAAATTCAATTTATAATAGTGACTAAAACAATCAAATATTTAGGATCACATCTTTAATCAAGGACATAAATGACCTGTATTTAGATAATTACAAAGCATTGCTAAAAGAAACTGAAGATTTAAATAAATGGGTGGACATTCCATGTTCATGGATTAGAAGACTAAATATCATGAAGATGTCAATTCTACCCAAACTGATTTAAAGATCCAATGCAATCCCAATAAAAATCCCAACAGTCTTTTTTACAGAAAAGAAAAAAACAATTATCAAATTTAGATGTAAGGGTAAGTGGCCCTGAATAGCTAACAAGATCTTTAAAGAGAAGAACGAAGTTGGAGGACTCTCACTTCTGGACTTTAGAGTATGTTACTTAGCTATAGCGGTAAAAACAGCATGGTACTAGCATAAAAAAAGAGACATTGACCAATGAAATGGAATTAAGAATTCAGAAACAGACCCTCACATCAACAGTCAAGTGATTTTTGACAAGGTGGTCAAGCCTTCCCAGCTGGACCAGAACAGTCTATTCAACAAATGATCCTGGGAGAACTAGATATCCATACCCAGAAGAAAGAAAGAAGGCCCTTATCTCAAACCTTATACAAAAATTAACTCAAAGTGGATCAAGAACCTAAATATAAAAGCAACAACCCGAAAAGTCCTAGAAGAAAATGTAGGAAAACTTCTTCAAGATCACGTGGTAGGCAGAAGGTTCTTAATCCTTACACCCAAAGCCTGAGCAACAAAAGAAAAAATAGATAAATGGGACCCCTCAAAACTAAAATAATTTGCACGTAAAAGAATTTTGTCAAAACGTGAAAAGGCAGCCAACTCAATGGGAATCTCATATGCAATAGGAATTTAATATCCATGACATATAAAGAGATCACACAACTGAAAAATTAAAAGGCAAACTACCCAATTAAAATATGGGCAAAAGACTTGAAAAGACAATTGTCCAAAGAAGAAACACAAATGCTGAAGAAACACATGAAAAAATGTTAAACATCACTAGCGATTAGGGAAATGCAAATCAAAACTACAATGAGCCATCATTTCACACCTATTAGACTGACTGCTATTAAAAATTTGGAAAACTGTAAATGTTGGAGAGGATGTGGAGAGATAGGAATACTTGTTCACTTTTGGTGGGAATATAGAATGGTACAACCACTGTGGAGGACTGTTGGCAGTTCCTGAGGAAGTTAAATATAGACTTGCCATGGGACCCAGCAATACCATTGCTAGGTATATACCAAGAGGAACTGAGAGCAGTGATATGAACAGACATCTGCACACTGATGTTCATAGCAACTTTATTCATGATTGCCAGAAGTTGGAAACAATCCAGGTGCCCATCAACTGAAGAATGGATAAACTAATTGTGGTGTATATACACAATATAATATCATAAAGTTGTAAGAAGAAATTAAGTCATGAAGCATATAACAACAGGGAGGAACCTGGAAGGCATGTTGAGTGAAGCAAGCCAGACACAAAAGGACAAATACTGTATGACTGCACTATTATGAACTAAACATATTGTGTAAACTCATGGAGCTAATAATTTGAAGATAGGTCACCAGAAAATAGAAGGAGGGTAGAGAATGGAAAGCTGAGAGCTAATCTGTGCAAAATTGTTAAAAAGGTGTTTTTAAGTCTTTGGAAATGAAGAGAAATGATGAAAATATAATATAGTGTTTGTAGTTAGCACTATTATAGCTAGCTATATTATTTGGGTATGACAGTGGTTGGAAGAGAAAGTCTAAGATCATGTATATTACTCAAAGGAAAGCTAAAAATTTTAACAGTGGACTGTACAAGATAGTAAAACCTCATGTAAAACATGAATATGGGTGATACCGCATATATAAGACTGTTTCTACAAAATATAAATACAAATATACTAGAAAGAAGGAAAAGAATAGCATCATGGAAAGTATAGAGAGACTGAGAGATGACTTATGTTTGTTGGTTTGTTTTTGTTTATTATTATTATTATTGGAATAATTAAAATGCTCTAAGAATGATTGAAGCGATGAATGCACAAATATGTGATTACACTGAATACCACTAACTGTACACTTTGGATGGATTTATGCTTTATTAATATGCATCAATAAAATTGTTCCATTAAAAAAAAGAACACTACAAGTGTTGGAGAAGATGTGGGGAAATAGGAATACTCATTCACTGCTGGTGGAAATGTAAAATGGTACAGCTGCTGTGGAAGACAGTTTGACAGCTCCTTAGAAAATTATGTACAGAAGTACCATATGACCAGGAAATCCCACTTCTAGGTATAATACCAAAATAATTGAAAGCAGGGACTCAAACAGATTTTTGCTCATTGATGTTCATAGTGCCATTATTCACAAATGCCAAAAGATGGAAGCAACCTATGTGTCCATCAACCAATGAATGGATTTAAAAATTGCAGTATATACACAGTGGAATATTATATAGCTATAATCAAGAATGATGTCCTGATAACATGTTCATTCATATTGTTACAGATATCATTATCCTTAAAACTTAATATAGCTGCTACTTTCTTTTGCTCATTCATGGAAATGGGTGTTTTTACATGAAAGCAATGTTTTACTGCATTTCAGGCCAGTCATTTGAAAGGTGGGTAGGTAAGTGAGACTCATCCTCTGGTAATTAGGGGTTGACCCATCCTGGATATTACACAGATGATCTAGAGTTCCCCTTTTGCAATCAGAGAAAGTCATCTGTTTTATAAAGATATGATTTACCACAATAAGAACAAGTGTAGCTAAGCTCTTGGTAGTGTGGCAGAAGCAGAGAGGATTCAGTGATCACATATTGAAGGCTAAGACTAAGGAATCTCTGAGAAGCAAGATTTATTACGACCTACAGGGCCTGGTGGACCCCTGTCCAAAAGGCCGAGCCCTGAGTAGGGGTTTTAGGTTATTTTTATATAGGAGACACACAGGGTGGGGCCAGGAGAGGTTTAGGGGTTCATGTGAATACCAGCTAAGCTTGAATTAATATATTGCCTACTTTCCAGGTAAGCTTGAATTAATATACTGCCCACGTTCCATTTGGATGTAACCTTGAATACACATTCAGTTTACATCCCTTCTGAATATTTAAAGCCTATAGGGCATATATCAGTTAATTGGCTTTCTAGAAGCTAGGCACACTTGGATACAGAATTACTTAAGATTGAATTCATGCACAGGCTATACTAGTAGGACTTGGATAAACCCTAATGGCAGGGGAAAGAAAGGATCCTGATGACCACTAAAGTCAATGAAAATCCATTTTATATATTGTAAGCCCTCACCAAGTGTAGAGGGGTATCCACCAGCACGTGCAAAATTAAATGAGTGTCCATTCTTGTATTTCAAAGAATCAACCCAAGCCTCCTGGGACAGCCTAAGGAATAGCAATATGCTCATCTTTCCATAGTAAAGGGTTTGGAAATTGTGTTCCTAATCCTCTTTTTAAAAAGTTAGAGTCAACTAAGGAAAAAGAAAAGGCAAATATGTGGAGGCATTTTATTAAGGTGTATCACAGTACACCAGGTTTCCTTTATGTTAAAGACTATTCTAAGATCTCTTCAAAAAGCCTTGGTCTTCAGCACTTTAGATCATCGCAAATTCTCAGGAGTTGGGTGAAATGATGGGAGATGAAACAGAAAGTGGTAAGAGTGGTCTCTCCAAGTTAATGGGCAAGAATGGAGCTTCTTTTATGCCCACCTCTACTAAGCTTTTATGGAGAACTTTTGGGAAATCTAATTCCAAAGCATAAAAAAAATGGCAGAATATAGTGAAAATATGTGTAGGTGATTAATACACAATAAAATGAAAGAAAGAGAAATGCCCACTTCCACCAAGCCACACATGCACATTCCACCCAACACTTGCATTATGACCTGTTATAAAGCCTAAAACACTAAACTGACCTGTGCTTCTCAGGGTAAAGACTGTATCTTACTCATTTTTATATCTCCAAAGCCCACATCAGAATTCAGCACGGTGACTGATACACTAGGAGGTGCTCAGGGATTTTGGCTAAAATGAACACTCTCCCTTCATGTCTGTTCATTTACCAAGTAGACAATAAGCTAGGACAATTAAAAACAAACAAAGAAAACTGAACATCATGGTGCATGAAAGGAATAAAAGCACTTCAGCTAATGCATGTTAAACATACATCTTTTAACAGGAGTTAATGGTAAAATGTTTGGAGGAAATTATATTGTTCATGGATTTCTAATTCAGTCTCAGTATATGTTGTAGTAACAGAGAGCCATAAATCAGTAAGAGAAGATTAACTACAAATTTGGTCAGTTGTATTTAGTTGCTTGTATCATACTTGCTATTTTAACAGGAAGAGGAGTAACCTAGGAACGAGCGCTTAGCCCTTGGCAGAATGAAAATTGGCCCAGTCAATTTTATAAAAGTAATCAAGCCTTGGTTCAGAAAACCTATCTTGACTGAAACCTTCTATATCTTCCCTCTATAAAACAGTTTTCCAAAATGTTTTGGGATAACCTGACATTGAGTGTTTATTATTTGGCAGGCACTTCTCTGAGCATTTTACAAAATTAATGCATTTAATGCTTGCAACAACCACAAAATAGATACTATTTTTACTCCCTTTATTACAAGTGAGAAAACTGAAGCACAAATAAATAAATATTTTTGTGAAAATTATACAGATAGTTAGGAGCAGAGCTGGAACTGAAGCCCAGTCAGGCAGGCTTCAGAACCAAGTTCTTAATTATTAGATTCTAGAACCTCTTGGGTAGCATACAAAACTTAGCCAAATGTAGAGGCAATTCAGAGCACAATCAGATGACTTGTTTGGTCTAACTAAGCTCTTCAAAGGCAGAGAATATGCCTTAGGTCTATGTACTCAGCACCTAAAACAGAATCCAAGAAAAGGAAGATTTTCAATAAACATTTGTAAAGCAAAAGTATTCTTCCATTTTATGTTTTTGAGGGTAATAATCATGACACTCTAGTCCATATTTAGAAGAATTAACTGAACATAGGGGCAAGATTCCTCTGCTTCATTTGTAAATGCCAGAGTTCCTCAAGACTGGGTTTCTAAGTTTTCTTTTCTCATCCTTTCCTAAGTGATCCTATCTATGCCTCTGATTTCATTACCTTGCATATACCACCAAAGCCCTAATGAATATCTCCAAGTCAGATCTCTTTTAACTAGCAGACTCATAAACCCAGTGACCAGTTTGGTTTTTTGTTTTCCTTAATGAAATAGGCATCTCAAACTCCCTGTGTCCAAAACAGAATTAACAGTTTTAACTACTTTGCATCTTCTCCATTGTTCCCCAGGTCAGTAAAGGGCAGCAGCTCAGTCTATTTTGTGCACCTATTTGTTCAACAAATACCTACAGCATGCCTACAAAGTGCCAGGAACTACATTAAATGTAGGAATGCAATGATGAGTAAGAGAATCATTGTCCCTGCTTTTAATCATCCTTTGGATCTTTCCATTATGTTTCGTCCCTCACATCTAATACCTCAAATCCAATCAATTCTACTAGATAACATATTTCCAGTCATTCCATTTCTTTCCACCTACCCAAATCTAAGCTACCGTTATGTGAATCCCCCTAAGCAATTTTGCTGTATCCTTTCTTAGTCTCTCTACCATTTCCCCCACTGCAATCATGACAATATTAACCAAATGCAGTATTTATAACTTCATTCTCTAGGTTAACATGATCTAGGGGCTTCTCATTACTCTTGGGAAAACGTGTAAAATACTTAACACAACCATAAGGCCATGGGTAATTTGACCACTGCTTCTCTCTCCAATTTTATCTTCCATCACGTTCCTCTTACCTCTATCATACAGACACATGAGTCTTCTTTCCATTCCTCGATGGTTCATGCTCACTAGTATCTTTCCACTGCTGGGCTTTTACCTGTGTCATTTCCTTTGCTTGGAGAGCTAAACTCTCATGGTCTTCTGCTTCCAGTAGACTAAGTCACGCTTATTTTCAAGAAAGAACACTGGTGACTCTGTTTATTCAGTAACTTTCCTTTGACATACTAAAATCTCCATGACAACAGTGCCCTTATATACTTTATTTGCCAGCATATCTCTACCACTAGCACAGCTCCTGGCACACAGCAACTGCTTGATTAATATCTGTTGATTGTATAAATGTATAAGTTAGTATTAAATATTCAGATTTCCAATTCTTAGTAAATGATTTGTCTAAATCTGAGTTCACTAAATCAGTGATATTACACAAAGAAAAAGACCTCTCCTAATTCCTAATGTGTTTCAAATAACTCAAGAGAAGGAAGATGAAAAAGTCTAACAAATGGCACATTTTTAGTGGATTAGCATTAAAAGTTCATTCTGATATTGTAATTTTCATTTTTGTGTTAGCCAAAGAACATGAGGCAGGTTGGTGTAAGACCTCTGCTCAACAAAAGTGTCCTCTACTGGCTAAAGTGGTTATTTGAAACATTTTTCAGTTCTGGTAATTCTTGCTGCTCCTACTAGTGAGACTGAGTCATCCAGTCATTCAGAAAAAAAAGGGACTATGTGGACAAGAACAAAGGATTTAACTTTCATTTTTTGGCATTGAAAATATATTTTAGATGTCAATTCCAGTGAAAAACATAAGAAAGTGAATATTTCATTTGAAAGTCCAAAAATGTCTTGAGAAAAAAGAAGTCAAGGCTTGGACACTTAAAAGTGGAGTACTATAAACTTGTGGTAAGGAAGATGCAGTAGATGACATAAGGGAAGTTTTCCACAAACCAGGAATGAGGAAAAGCCTTCCTAAAATGGAGAAATAATACCAGAGAGAAGAGAAGAAATGAGAGCAAGAGATAGGATGAAAAAGTGTGTCAGGCTGCTACTCCTCTTCACACCTCCACATCCCCACATTTGGTGTCACAATGCGGGGGCTTGAGTTAATATTGTAGGGCTGGCATAACAAAATAGCACAAGCTATGTAGCTTAAAATAACAGAAACCCATTCTTTCACAGTTCTGGAGGCTAAGAATTTAATCAAGGTATCAGCAGGGTCATGTACCTCTCTGACGACAAATCCTTTCTTGTCTCTTCTTAGCTTCTGATGGCTCCCAGTAATACTTAGAATTCTTTGGTCTGTAGCTGCCTTATCCCAATCTGTGTTTCTGTCTTCACATGCTTTTCTGTGTCTAAATCTCTCTCTCCTTTCTCAGACAAAGACACCAGTTAGTGAATTTAATATAATATAACCAATTCAATATAACCTCATCTTAACTAGATTATATCTGCAAAAACTTTATTTCCAAAAAAGTTCTCATTGCCATATTCCAGGGTTAGGACTGGAGCATATCTTTTGGGGGAACACAACTCAACCCACTGCATCACTGGGTTGGTATCAACAGATATGTAGGGCATCATGGAGCAAAGGGTCTAGTGACCACTTCCTGCATAGCATTCTGGGAAGAGGAAGTCTCCAGATGGTCGGGCACCAACATAGAACAGCCGTAGTAAAATAGAAATGGCAGTATGTTGGGGGTGGCCAGACAGAGAAATGGAGATCATATCCCCAGCTTTTCATAGCCAAGAATGTTAAATTGGACACCTGGAATTTCAAACATTCCCTACTAGAAGTAAAAGAAAGCTGAGGGGACTAGTGTACTGGAAGAGACCTGGCATTAAGTTGAAAAGACACAGAATATGGTAGAAATCACAACTGGAGGACATTGAAAGAGCTACAATATTATCAGATGCCAGCACATGCTCTATTTAAATGGGTTACCCAGTCATATCAGAAGGAAAACAGAGGGATGAGGAGTCAACACCAAAAGACTAAGCAGGATGAGACAATACAACTGAGGTCAACACAATTCAACAGAAAAAGAAACTCCTCCTTTACTGCCAGGGTGCTATAAATGTTCTCTCTAAACCCAAATACCATCACAGGGAAGACAAGAAGGTAGGAGAGAATCGACTACAGAGAAGTATATGCCTAAGTGAGAGCATGAACTACTAACTGACTGAGTTTATATACCTTTGTCATAAAGAGTGACTCTGGACTCAGCTAAAGAAAAATGAAGTTACATTTCTGCACATATAAATCATAGATTATACATTTTAAACCTATTACACCGGATAGTGAGTAATTACATCAATTATATTCTCTCACAAAAAAAGAGGAGATATAGCAGAGTGATACAAAAATCATGACACAAAGAAATGGTGGTATTCAAAACCATGAGGAAGTACAAACTATAAGGATGCAGAAGTCATGAATTAATGGTATAGAAAGTAGTACAAGAGATGCAATTCAGTTCAGAGTCCCAAGAAGCAGGTAGGGAGAAGACATTGGTGGAGAAGCTGAGTTATGGATGGACAGACTGCAAAAGTTTCTAATGTATCTTGAGTTGCATAGTCTGATAGTTAATTTTAGGTGTCAACTTGGTTAGGTTATGGTGACCAGTTGTTTTGTCAAACTCCCGGCTAGTTGTTACTGTGAAAGTATTCCATAACTGGAAATAATATCTACAATCAGTTGACTTTAAGTACAGGAGATTACCTTCAGCAATGTAGGTGTGTCTTATCCATTCAGATGGTGGTCTTAAATACAAGAACTGACAGTTTCAAGAAGGAAAAGGAAGAGTGTAGTTGCAAAATTATAAGGCAGGAAGTTTTAGAAATCACTTCCTCCACTAGAAAAATGAAGGAGCTAAAAAAAGACTGGAATGAACTAAGTGGTAATCCTGGAGCCAGAATGGGCAATGAGAACTACAGGAGTGTCAGAGAAAGCAAAAGGCTGCTGAAGGTTCAGCTTTGGTAAGTGAAAGCACAAACCAATGGCAGGTCCCCATTTCTCAGCTGGGGTAACAGCCGCAGCTGTGAAAATGCAGCTGGGATTCAGGGAGCTGGGGCCAGGCTGGCAGAGGAAGCATTTTCCTCTCAAAGCTGGCATAGACGTTTGAAACTGGTTTAGAATATCCCTGAGGGACCAACATGGAAGCTAGCCTCAGTTTTGGCCCTGTACACCAGCCATTCCAGTCTCCCACCAAGTGGTAGTGTTGTTGTTTTTCCTTGTGTATCTGGGTGTTTCGTGATCTGGCCGGTCCTTAAAGTCACAGCACAGATTTGGGCCTTGTTTAAGCCATCTCCACAGATTTGGGCCTTGTTTAAGCCATCTCCACAGCAGTGGCTTCTGGTCTCATATGAGCATCTCCCATGATTTAAAGACCCAGTGCAATATTTTGTTGGTTGGATTTCTTTTGTTCCCTTTGTATGTACCACAAATACAAGACTTGGTATCTCTCAGAAGCATTGTCTTATGGATTTACACCAGCATCTATAGGAGCGTAAAGAGCCAGTGCATTTTTTTTCTTTTTCTTTGCTTCATGGTTGCTTTTTATTTGTTTTCTGTTTAATACTTTTGGGCCTGAGACACTGGCTTATGTTTCAGCTTCAAAAGCAGCAGCTTCTGACTTCCCAATAGCATACAATAATAAACTAAATGAGGCAGTGCACTTCATTATTTTTGTTGCTTTTTTTTTTTCGGGGGGGGCTTTTTTTTAATGGATGTTTTATCTTTTCCTTGGTATTTTTCTTCCTTTTTTTCCTATTTCTCCTTCTTTCTTTTCTTTTTCTTACTTTCTTTTTCCTTCTTGTTTTTTGTCTGGTATACTAAAGAGTGGTAGAACTAGATTTCCAGAGTGACTACAACATATAATCAGAATGTCCAGCTATCAACAAAAAATTGCAGAACATACAAGGAAACAGGATAGTATGGCCCAGTCACAGGAAAAAAAGACTTTGACAGAAAATATTCTGGAAGAAGTTCAGTCTCTGAAATTGCTAATCAAAGATCTTGGAACCACTCTCAAAAATAAGATCAATGGACTAAAAGAAAACATAGAAAAGGAATAAGGGAAATCAGGAAAACAACACATAAAAATGAGAATTTCAATAATGAGATAAATTATAAAGAAATTATAAAAATTATAAATGGAAATTCTGGAACTCAAAAGAACAATAAATAAGGTGAAAAGTTGATTAAAGTGTTTCAAAAGCAGACTAGAGGAAGCAGAAAAAAGAAACAATGAACTTAAAGATAAAAAAATTTAAATTCTTCTAGTTAAAGAACAAAAACAAACAAGAATAAATTAAAAAAATTAACAGAGCCAAAGGAATTGATGGGACATGATCAAGTACACCAGTAGAGGCATCATAAGAGCTGGACAGAGAGAAAAGACAGATAAAGAGCTCAAAAAATATTTGAAGAAATAAGAGCAGAAAACTTCCCAAATCTGGTGAACGATAGGAATACACAAATTAAAGGTGTTCAATGAACTCCAAGAAGGATGAACCCTACACAAGACATATTATGTTCTAACTATGATGCCAAGAACAAATGACAGAATGTTAAAAACAGCAAGAGAGAGTGACATGTCATATATAAAGAATTTTTGATAAGATTAACATCAGATTTCTCAATAGAAACCACAGAGACCGGAAGGCAGTGGGAGGCATATTTAAAGTTCTGAAAGCAAAAAAAAAAACAACTGTTACCCAAGAATAATATACTCAGCAAAGTTTTCTACAAAAATGAGGGAGAAAGTAATCCTTTTCCAGAAAAACAAAAACTGAAGTCCATTACCACTAGACCTGCCTTATAGGAAATGCAAAAGGGAATTCTCTATGTTGAAAGTAAAGGATACACATGAGTATCTCATGCTGGAAGAAGAAATAAAGATCTCTGTTGGAAATAACAAAATGGGAAAAAGTAAAATTTTTCATTTGTAAAAGCTGTCTTTTACTTTTTAGAAGGCTTAACATTCAATAGAATTTTTTTAAGTGTAAATCATTGTTATTGGACTCGCAATAGATAAGTCATCACTCACATCTCTTTCATCACTCAGAAAAGATGAAATTTTTGACAAAAAAACTGTAAAAGGAAGGGGAGAAGGGATATAAGAACTGTGTATGTGTAGGCTATTGAAGTCAAATTAGAACCAAAACAAACCATAGGAATTACATTTAGTATGCTAAATGTAATCCCCATAGTTACCATAAAGAAAATATCTAAAAATCTACACAAAAGGAAAAGTGACTGAAAATAGTTCATTATAAAAGATCACCTTAAAAAAAGGAAAGCCGTAAGGGAGAAAAGAAAGGACAAGAAAGGTATAAGACTTACAAAAGCAATTAGAAAATGGAAGACGTAAAGTTCACCTTATCAGTAATTTCCTTAAATGTAAATGGAGAAAACATTCCAATCAAAAGGCAGAGACCAGCAGAATAGATAAATAAACATAATCCAACTATATCCTGTTTACAAGGTACCCATCTTAGATTCATAAATACAAATAAGTTGAAAGTAAAGATGGAAAAAAATAGTTCATGCAAATATTTATGAAGATAGCAGGGTGGCTATATTCATATCAGACAAAATAGTCTTAAGTCAAAAACTATTACAAGAAACAATTCAACAAGGAGAGTTAAAAATTGTAAACAGGCGGCAGACTTGGCCCAGTGGTTAGGTCATCCGTCTACCACATGGGAGTTCCGGGGTTCAAACCCCGGGCCTCCTTGACCCATGTGGAGCTGGCCCACATGCAGTGCTGATGCATGCAAGGAGTGTCGTGCCACGCAGGGGTGTCCCCCACATAGGGGAGGCCCATGCACAAGGAGTGAGCCCCATAAGGAGAGCTGCCCAGTGCAAAAGAAAGTGCAGCCTGCCCAGGAATGGTGCCACACACACGGAGAGCTGACACAAGATGACACAACAAAAAGAAATACAGATTCCTGTGCCACTGACAACAACAGAAGTGGACAAAGAAGACGCAGCAAATAGACATGGAGAACAGACAACCAGGGTGGGGGGGGCGGGGAGAAAAAATAAATAAATAAATAAATAAATAAATAAATAAATAAATAAATCTTTTTTTTTAAATTATAAACATATGGGTACTTAACAGCAGAGCACCAAAATACGTGAAGCAAACTTTAATAGAACTGAAGGGATAAATAGGCAGTTCTAGAACAATAGTATACCATTTTAAATACTAGAAAGAACATCTAAACAGAAGGTCAATAAGGAAATATAGGACCTGAAATACAATAGAAAACCAACTAGATCTAACCAATATATATAGAATACTTCACTCAACAAAAGCAGAAAACACATTCTTTTCACATGCACACAGATCATTCTCCAGGATAGAACATATTCTAGGACACAGGAGAAGCCTAAATAAATTTTAAAATATTGAAATTAAAAAAGGGCCTCTCGGAGCTGGTTTATAAATGGGATTGCGGCTGAAAAGGATAGTCTAGGGATATAGATGTCATTGAATGAAAGAAAGAAAATAATCTAGGGACTGAATAACACAGTGAACCAAGAGGTGGATGAGAATTGTGATTAATAGTACAAATGCAAGAATGTCCTTCTGTGAACTAAAGTGGATGTAAATCACTATTGCAGGGCAGTGGGAATGTGGAGAAGCATGGGAAAAATACAATTAATGTAACCTATGGACTATAATTAACAGCAATACTGTTTTGCATAAATGCCAAAGATGTACTGTGTTAATAACAGGGGAATATGGGAAAAAAATATGCCAAATGTAGGCTATGGACCATCGTTACTAGTAATTATCTGATGCTATTATCTCATAATCTGTAACAAATGTTCCACAACAGTGTGGAACAGTGTATGGGAATTCTACACATGCACATGATTGTTTTATAAGTTCAAACTTCTGTAACAAAAAATATATTTTTTAAAAAGGAACTCTCTGACCAGAGTGGAATGAAGTTAGAAAACAACTATAGAAGGAAAACTGGAAAATTTGCAAATATACAAATAGATTAAAGAAAAAATTACTAGGGGATTTAGAAAATATTTAGAGACGAAGGAAAATAAAGACACAACATACCACAACTTATAGGTTACAGCAAAGGCAATGCCTCGAGGTAAATTTATAGTTATGAATGCCAATATTAAAGGAGATGAATTATCTCAAATTAATAGCCTAAATTTACATCTTGAGGAACTAGAAAAACAAGAGCAAAGAAACCCAAAATTAGCAGAATAAAGAAAGTAATTAAGAATTATAGTAGTAATAAAGGAAATAGAGAATAGAAAAACAATTGAGAGAATAAAGAGTTGGTCCTTCAAAGAAATCAATAAAATTGGCAAACTTTTAGCTAGACTGACAAAGAAAAGAGAAAAGATACAAATAACTAAAATCAGAAAGGAAAATGGTGACATCAATTCTGATCTTTCAAAAATAAAAGGATTATAAGATTCGAGTTGACGACCTTAAGTGGTTGCTTTTTGCCTATTCACCAATAACTAGAACTATCTGCAGTATCTATGTAGTATGGGGTTTTTAATATTTTTACATAGAGACATCTCTTTTTCTTAATGACAAACGTGTTGTTTATAAAGTCGGACTTTTCTCAATATACAGTTAAAAGTTTTAAAATTGTTTCTATGTGTTCAAGTTGAGATTTTAAGAATCTCATTTTTAATTTGCGATAAAATTTACAACTTGATTATTTAAAAAGTCAACAAACTACAAGCACCTATTAAAAAGGTCTTTAAAAAGGATTTTAAGAAAATATCATGGAAAACTGTGCACCAACAATCTATATAATCTAGAATAAATGGAAAAATCTCTTGAAATATACCAATTACTTAAATTTAATCAAGAAGAATTAGAAAACATCAATAAACCTATAATGAGTAGCGGTTGAATAAAAAATCTAATACCTTCCACCAAAGAAAAGTCCAGGACCAGATGGTTTCTCTGGTGAATTCTACCAAACATTTAAAGAGGGATTGATCCCAATCCTTTTCTAACTCTTCCAAAGAATTCAAGAGGACAGAACACTTGCTAATGCATTCTATGAGACCAGCATTACTCTGATACCAAGGCCTGGTAAAGACATCACAAGAAAAGAAAATTATAAACCACTTTCCCTTATGAATATAAATACAAAATCCTTAAATACAAAATACTAGCAAACTAAATCCTGTGGCGTATTTTTAATTATAAAGATTATACACCATGGCTTATTGGGAATCATCACAGGAATGAAATGATTCAACATATGAAAATCAATCAAACTAGTACACTACAGAAATGGAATGAAAAAAAAAACCACATGATTATCTCTATAAATGCATAAAAGTCATTAAAAAAAAATCCAGCATCCTTTCTTGATTAAACATTAAGAAGAAAAGGAACAGAAGGGATTTTCTCAACATGATAAAGGCCATTTTTGAAAACCCGACAGCTAGCAAAATACTCAATGATGAAAGATATAAGATAAGGAACAAGACAAAGATGCTCACTTTCACCATTGGTATTCAATATTGTAATAGAAGTTCTTGCCAGAACAGTTTAGGTAAGAAAGAGAAATAAAAGGCATCCAAATTGGAAAGAAAGATGTAAAACTATCTGCACTTACAGAAGACAAAACCTTTTGTAGCAAAAACCCAAAGGAATCCACAAGAAAATTACTAGAACTAATAAATGAATATTGTGTATAGCAAGATCTATATGCAAAAATAATCATGTTCCTATTCAATAGCAATGAACAATCCAAAAAGGAAATTACGAAAACAATTCCATTTACAATAGGATCTCACAGAACAAAATATCTAGGAATAAATTAAAGGATACAAAAGACTTATACACTGAAAACCACAAACACTGCTGAAAGAAATTAACAATCTAAATAAATAGAAAGACTTTCCATGTTCATGGATTGGAAGAGTTAACGTTGTGACTTGCCAAGATTACCCAAAGTAATATACAAATCCAATGCAATCCCTATTAAAATTCCAGCAGAAACTGATTTAAAAAATTCTCAAATTTATATAGAACTGCAAGGGGCTCAAAACAGACAGAACAATCTTGAAAAATAACAGTGGGGCTATTCACACTTTCTGAATTAAAATTGTATTACAAAGCAACAGTAATCAAAACAGTGTGCTACAGGCACATAGATAAGTAGATCGATGGAACAGAACTGCAATTCCAGAAATAGACCCATGGCTGTCTTAGTTTCCTCACTGCTGAAACACATAACATAAAATGGATCATCTTAACAACTGAAATTTAGTGACTCGAGGTTTCAGATGCTAAAAGGCTTGCTTCCGCCTGGAATCAGTATCTTTTGGCTGCTGGCAATCTTTGTGATTCCTGGCTTTTCTGTCACATGTCAGTGTGCATGGCAATGTCTTCTCTTTTCTCTGTGTTCTGGTGACTTCCATCTTCTGACTGCCCCCTGTAGCTTCTCTCTCTCCCTCTGTCTGAATTTCTTCTGCTTATAAAGGGCTCCGACAAAGCCTGATCTGATTCAGTTAGGCCGTCCCTTAACTGAAGTAACATCATCAAGAGATCCTATTTATGATGGTCTGCACCCAAAAGACCAGGGTTTAGAAACTGAAAACGCCTTTTTGGGGGGACATGTTTCAATTCCCAACAATGGAAAATTGATTTTGACAAGGGTGATAAGCAGTGGGAAAGAATAGTCTCTTCAACAAATGGTGCTGGAAAAACTAGATATTCACATACGAAAGAATGAAGTTAGGCCCATACCTCAAACCATATACAAAATCAACTCAAAATGGATCAAAGACCTAAATATAAAGGCTAAAACTATAAAACTCTTGGAAGATAACATAGGGCAATTCTTCATGCCCTGGAATTCAGAAATAGATTCTTACAAATGAGACTAAAAGCACAAGCAACAAAAGAGACAAGAGACAAATTTTATTTCATCAAAATTAAAAATGTTTTACATTGAATGAAATTTTCAAGAAAGTAAAAAAGATTACCTATAGAATGGGAAAAGTAGTTGCAAACCATTATTACATAAGGCTTAATATCCCAAATATACAAAGAGCTCTTAAAACTCTACAACAGAAAATAAACAACCAATGAGCAAAGGACTTAAGTAGACATTTCTCCAAAGAAGATATAAAAATATCCAGTAAGTACATGAAAAGACACTCAATATCAATAACCATCTGAGATGTGCAAATTAAAATCATAATGAAATACCATGTCACACTCACAAGAAAGGCTATTATTAAAAGAATGGAAAATAAAAACTGGGGAGCGGACTTGGCCCAGGGGTTAAGGTGTTCATCTATGACATGGGAGGTCCGCGATTCAAACCCCGGGCCTCCTTGACCCATGTGGAGCTGGCCTACACGCAGTGCTGATGTGCACAAGGAGTGCCATGCCACACATGGGTGTCCCCACATAGGGGAGCCCCACGCACAAGGAGTGTGCCCGGTAAGGAGAGAAGCCCAGCGCAAAAGAAAGTTCATCCTGCCCAAGAATGGTGCCGCACACACGGAGAGCTGACACAACAAGATGACACAATGAAAAGAAACACAGATTCCCATGCCACTGACAACAGAAGTGGACAAAGAAAAACATGCAGCAAATAGACACAGAGAATAGACAACTGGGGCAGGAGGTGGGGGAGAAATAAAAAAATAATAAAAAATGAAAAAAAAAGAAAAGAAAACCTGTTGGAGAAGATGAGGAAAAATTGGAACTCTAGTCAATTGTTGATGGTAATGTAAAATGGTTCAGCTACCACAGAAAGCAATATGACAGCTTCTCAAAAAATTAAATATGGAATTACCGTTTATCTCGGCAAACTCACTTCTAGGTTGCTACCTAGTGTATACAGATACTTGTATACACTAATGTTTATAGCAGCTTTATTCACAATAGCCAAAATCTGGAAACAACCAAAGTGTCCATCAACAAATGAACAATTAAATAAAAGCTGGTACATACACACACTGGAATATTATTCAGACATAAGAAAAAATGACGTTATAAGACATGCCACAACATGGAAGAACTGTGAACACATTAGTTTCACTGACATAAGCAAAGCATATGAAAGCAAAAATTGTATGATAACATATTTAACAATTGACTAGAAATATCAAATTAGCAGAGACAGAAAGTAGATTTTGAAGTTACCAGGGGAAGAGGAAGGGGGAGTATTTGTTAAATAAATATATCAAAGGTAAGATACAGACTATACTTAGTAGTAATATTTCGACGATATGTTTTCATGATTTGTGACAGATGTCTCACAACAAACAAAGTATTGGTGGTGGGTTGATGTATGGGACCCCTGTATGATTTTATGCATGTTTGCTTTGTAAGTTCACAACTTTTACTATATACTTATTGTTTATATATATTCATATATAAATGATATAATAATAGTAGGATGGTTGGAGAAAAAACACAACAAATGTAAGATTTTAAAAATGTTCTCAAAATAAAAAACTATCAAAAATTATTTGAGAACTTGTATTCACCAAAAGAAACTGACATGGTTTTCAATTACATAAACTGAAAATGAAGTTGTTAACAGTACAAATTTTGATGACCTACTAAATCAATTTGCAGAAAAGCAAAAAAAGAACAAAACTTCTTCAAGCCAAACTAAACACTTATCATGGCAATAGTTTAGAAAATATTTTTTCCCAGAGTGCAAAGGTGGCTCCTGCATTAGTAGCCTCTCTGTAAATTCACATATTGGTAGACTAAAAGAGGAGGATTGAATCAGTGAGGTTGCAGTTCTGCTGGTAGAAATCCTGCTATCTGCTCCATTAAAATCAACAGAAATTCACTGAATGCTCCAATCTGCAAGACAATATGATACTCATTATTTCAGATATAAAGAGGAATAATTCAGTATTTCCACTCTCAAGTTGCTAACTTTTTTTTCATTTACCTAGTGGTGATTAAAACAACAATCATATACTCAACTAATTAAACTTTTTTTTAAACCTGAATGAGTGTAAGATACTTTTCTACTAAACAATTTTGTTGATTTGGTAGAACTACCTTTCACTTCAACCACTGAAAATTCACATCCAAACTGAGATGTACTACAGTGTAAAATATACACCAATATATACATACAGTCTACCTAAAAATAAGTGTACTTTCTCTTTTAATGCTTTTTCAAGAACCCCATGGCTGTCTTCAAACAAATTTCAGGTCCTAATCTCCCCTTTTTTAGAAATGTTGCAGCTGCCATTGGACACAGAGAAAACAGATGCTAATAGCCGCATTTTACAAATGTGGATTGAGACTCAGAGAAATTAAATAATTCAGTGTATCAAACAGACTGTAAATGTTTTAGCTGGTCCTCAAACCCAAATCATCTGTTTCCTGTTACCATCCAAACCACCATATTAAAAAAAAAAAAATTGGAAAGCAAGTATGAGATTTGGAAGAATAAAGGGCAAGGAACATTTTTATATGATGCTCTTCTAATTGCAAGCCTCATGAGGACCAGGAATATGTTTTATTTACCATTTTATACTTATCTCATATCACACTACTTACTACGTTGTTGATGCTCAGTACATAGACTGCTGAATGAATGAAGTTAGCTAGGTAATAATTGATCAGGTGATAATGAGCCATTCTTAATGATAGGATCCAGTATGCTAGTGAATACATTTTCAAACTAATTCTACAGAATAGCTGACATTTCAGGTAAATTTGAAAACTATATTACAATAAAAAACTCCTTAGCATCAGTGTTCCATAGCTTTGAGGTAAAAATAGATGTCCCCTTACAGTGATAACATTTGCTCCACTAATCTATACACCTGGTATTTTATTAACCAAGAATAGATGAGTGAGAAAAACAACCCCCACACACAAAAAGAGCATAGTAATCCACTTCCATAAGGAAAAACTAGCACGAAACCACAAATAAATATCAAACAGTGCTGTGTTTTTGAAACTCCATAGTCATTGAAAGTGAAGTCCAGACTTGTGAAATTATGTGATCTGTAAATTAAGATCAATTGTTACTATCTTATAAGATCATTATCCTTAGTTATTACACAGAACAAGTTTCTGTTGATGAAGACCAAGTTCCCAGAAAACTAAATTCTAAATAAATTCTTTTTTTATTTTTGGTACTATGTCCAAAAGAGCAAGTGACAAAATATTTAGTTGCTTTAAAAATGGAAATTGTGTATTCTTTCTACACCCACATAGCTCAAGCTAAGTAAAGTTTTTTTCAAACTGCCTCTTTCAAAACTACTAAGGTGAGACCATATATCAATCAAAAGTCCAATAATTTTTTCAATTATAAGTAAATGAATATCCAGATTACAGTTTCTATAACCCTATTTTCAAAATGAAATTTTCTTCTAAGGAATAAAAAGAGATTTCATAACATCATTCACACAATTTACTTTCACTAAATCATATCCAAGTCTATCATATGAAACCACCACTCCAAGAACTGAGACAGTCTACAACTGCAAGCAGGAGACTCCCATCCGTTAGCCATGTGGGACTGAATTCCCTCTCAATTAGAGGTGGAGTGTGCATCACCATTCCAGAATCCTCAGGATTGGGGAATAAAATATGGACTAGATTGGACTTACTGGTATTCTACTGTAGACTTATTGTGATTCTAGCAATGGAGAAAATTATGTCATTTATGTGGAGACAGTGGTCACTGGAGGAGCTGAAGTCAGGAAGAGGGACAAAGAGGTGTAATACAGGGACATTTTCAGGACTCAGAATTGTCCTGAGTGACATTGCAATGGCAGATACAGGTCATTATATAAGGCTATAACCTATAAAATTGAGTTGGAGAGAGTGTAAACTACATTGTAAACTATAATCCATGATTGGTGGCAATGTCCCAAAATGTGTTCATCAATTGCAATGAACGTACCATGCTAATGAAAGAAGCTGTTGAAGTAGGGAAGGGTGGGAGGTGTGGGGAGTGGGGCATAAGGGAATCCCTTCTATTTTTTTATGTAACATTTTATGTAATCTAAGTATCTTTTAAAAATAAATAAAAAATATATTTTTAAAAATTTTCTGATGAAAAAATAACAAAAGCAAATATTTAATATAAAAAAATGTCAAAAACTCAGCTTCACTTGTCTAATTCAAAGCAACAGTTGATTCGTATTTAAGTAATAGAAACCACCCATAAAGCATAACTAATTGCAATTATATCAATATTTTTAAAATCTGGATTCATATCTTACTTTTCCTACTTTTATCCAAACCAGAAAAGAATGCTGTTTAGCTTTTCATTTTTTTCTTCATTTGCTGGCCATAACCTTGCTTTACCCTGATCTTTTTCCTTTTTGGATTCTTGGTGCCTCCTCATATATCATTAAACTATCCATCACATTACCTACTACCCACTGATGTCAATAATATGAAAATTCCTATAAATTGGTAACAGTATTACATTTTTGCATGGTTTGATTCCCCACATAAGATAAATCCTTTCTGCATGGTGATTTTCTTTAGGGAAAAAAATAGTGTTATTATACACAAATTAAAGATACTTGTATTTCCATAGAAAGTTTGGCTGCATGCATCTTCTTAAACTCTTCCCAATATTACTAGGACATTTAAAAATACATTCACGATGTATCACTGTGCATTATATACAGTTCATTTGGGAGCAAGAGCTATAAAGTGGTTGCTCCAAGGATGCAAAAAGAGAGAAGAGTTCCATTACAGGCATAATAATTTATTACAGTTCCAAAGACTTTGCCCGATGGAGGAGAGTCTGCCCTCTGTTTATGACTGCCCGCTTAGTGCTTTCAAAAGACTCAGTTCATTGACTTCAACAATCAAAGCCAGTAAACTGAAAAACCTCTCAAAGTTTCCAAACCCAAAATCTATATGCTACGTAGAAGTGTCTTTTATATTTTGAGATAGGGAACCATAAATAAAATAACAACATGAACTATATTCATGTCCTCATGATACCACAGACCAGTATAGCTTTATAAGTGACCATTTTCAAGTAATAAGAATGCAAAAAGGATTTCTAACTCAGTAGCCAATAACCTATTTTTTTGCACTCATAAGTCAAAACCACTAGAACTATAGAGTACAATCTTCACAAAATCAATCTCTATCAAGGCCAGACTGAGTAGTATATATTCAGGTTGAGATAGTTTGAAATATGTCAGCCTAATAGTACTAGGAAAGGCTTGTGCTTATTTTCTTTATTTTAATTTTGCTTTCAGATGTTTCCATGAATGTTACCAAGCATTTTGTCCTCTTTGTTCCGCTGCTCCTATCATTCATGTCTGAAATTTGCTTCAGCTTCCTAACATTACAGTTTTTAATATTTCACACAGAAGTCAAAAAAGTCAACACCAATATAAAAGGTTTTTCTTAATGAATCTATTGTTTCAATTAAGAAGGTTTTCCTCTTGAGCAAGATTTTCTCTGCAATCCACTCCAATACTCTTTTCATTGTCTGATAAATAAGAACCCTAGGTTTCTATAAACAACTCTGGCTACTCTGTACAGCTTCATCCATGCTACCAAGAACTGAGAGGAGAAATCTACCTGTGGGTCTTCTGTTCCAGTCACTGAACAGCAATCCCACACTTAACAGGATTTCTAAGAAAAATACAATAATTACCACATAGGTAGATAATATGAGATGTTAGAAGTTTGTGGGCATAATTAATCACAACTCTTGCTCTAGGAGTTCTACCCAATTTGTGAAATAGATATAGAATATGAAGGGAATGAAAAATTGACTCACCCAAATACATGACACAGTATGCCACATTCCTAAAATCATGACCGTGGAGCCAATACTTTCTTACCTTGAGAGAAAAAGAGAGCGGTAAAATTTGCATCTTATGAACAGGATAACCACAGCCTTTGGAGGGCCCATAGAACTAGGCCATCCCCAGAAAATGAGTAAACAGAGTAGAGGCTGGAAGACGTACACCAATACTGCTCAGGAGTAGAATGCAAGTCCCTGTAGAGAAGTATGCAGAGAGAAATAGATTCCCCCCTCCTTAGTAGAGTAGAGTGATCAGTAATAAAGTATTTTCATATTTTCCAGAAACCTGGTTGAAGAGTTTGATACCAACATCTAGCTCAAACTTAATTTTAGTCAGAACATTTTGTTTCCCAAAGCTCTATTTTGTACTAATTTTACATTTTTAAGAAATATTGCAGCTTTTATCTCATGTGAAATATAACTAAGCACTGACATCCATTATAGTTCTTAGTTTATCTTTCCAATACAGTCAATAAAACACATTTTCTAAGAGTAGTGTGCAGTTATTTTTCAAAATGGTAAAATGACCTGGTGCTTGACAAACGCTGGAGGCAAGAAAGGACTAGGAAATGATAAGATTGGTTTGGAATATGAAGAACAACCTAGTGATGAATACTAACTCTGGACCATATTTTAAGATCTGAATGGACTGAATCCCACAAAACATAAAACTGAAAGATTTGAATGTCATATTCTTATTTCAAACTATTCTTACCTTTGCCACATTCAAATAAGATACAACCTCAAATGTCAAAACAAAATCCCCAAGAGGGTTAAATGCATAAGGAAGAAATCATAGTATTGTGCAAACAGTTCTACATTTTGACCTTGAGAATGAATATCTCCCTGGAAATTAATTTCCTTAACTGTAAAACAGTTAGCTCCAAAGTCACACCCAGTCTAAAATTCTGTAATTCTAAAATTTTACAAGGTAGGATCTATCCTAAACATGGACAAAAACAGGAATAATCAATTGTAGATAAAGAATCAGTGTGGACCAATGTGTTCCTGTGTTTCATTTTATTACATAGTATGTTGGGTTTTTTACCAATTTAGTTGATAAAGATACACATATGCATATTCCCCACAACATGTAAATAGAGTTCTAAAATTTATTCTCATTCCTTAGCTGATCCCATCCAGCCTCATGCCTTTAAATGCCATCTATATGTTAATAATCTCTAGCTCAGACTTCTCCTCTGAACTCCAGGCTCATTCAATTGTCTACTTGGCATCTCTTATGATATCTAATAAGCATATAAAGTATAATGTGCATGTCCAAAACCAAACTCTTAGTTTCCTTCCCCAACTCCACAAGCATGCTAGTATTAAGGTTTTCCTTATCCCAGTAAGTGGCAAATTCATTCTTTGAATTAATTAGCATTCACCCAAAATGGTGGAATCATTACTGACACTCCTTTTTCTCACACACACCCCACATCAAATCCATGAATAAATCCTTTCAACTCTACCTTTGAAATATATCCAAAATCTAAGCACTTTCTTTCTTTAGATATATCCAAAATCTAACCACTACTTTTGGATATATTTCAGCTACAACCCTGATCCAAGGCAGCATCTCTTCTCCTACTACTCTCCCTACTTCCAACCTCGATTCCCCTCAATTCTGTTCTCCACACAACAGCCATAGTGATCCTTCTTCCATGAAAGATGGGACACATCTCCTCTGCTCAAACTCTCCATTGACTCCCACTCTCTGTAAGTAACCAGTTCTCACTGTTGCCACTTAGGCTCTAATTCATTTAATCTGTTCTCCTGCTCCATTACTTTCCATTCACTCCTTGCTCACTGTGCTCTAGACACATGGCTTCATAATCTGACTCATTTTTCTTTATAATATTTATCACCATGTGATATGTCATGTATTTATTTTTATTGGGTTTTTGTTTTTGATTGTGTGCTTTGTTTTGTTTTTTTGCCTTCTCCTTCAAATGGAATATAAACTCTCCAAAGTCAGGAATTTTCTTTGTTGTGTGTATTGTTATATCCTTGCAGACAAGAATATTATCCAGGAAATAGTACATGATCAAAAGTACTCTAAAATAAATGGATTTTTAAAATGACTTTTTTTTCACAAGTTATTATGTTGTGAATGTAAATCATTTGAGAAACAAAGAAAGGAGAAAAATAAACTGGTAAAATTGTACAGCAGCTATGATATGTGAAGGATTAGTGTCTTTCTTATATAAAGAGTTCTTACAAAGCAATAAGAAAAGATTGCCAGCCACTGCCAGAATCCAGGAAAGGTCCATGGAACAGATTTTTCCCTACAGACTTCAGAGGGAGCATGACCTTTCCAATACTTTGTTTTTGGACTTCTGTCTTCCAGAACTGTAAGATAAAACTTTCTGTTGTTTTAAGTTACCCAGTTTGTGGTACTTTGTTACAGCAGCCCTAGTAAACTAAGGTAATAAATTAATAATAAATTAATCCCTTGCTGGACTCAGACTATTAGGAGTTTGTGAAGTATGCTGTCACTACCTCACTCCATGGTCTTGCAGAACCCTACCCAAAACCACCCACTGTCATCCTAACCAAAGCCCCACACTTACTGCAATATGACCCGATAGTTTCACACCCTACCAGAACTCGTGCAGCAAAGCTGTCTTCTTCTTAATGGTGGGCAACATCAGCAAGTGCTTCACAGTGGCCATCACTGTGATTGTGGATGTCTAACCTTGTGAAAGATTTACATCCATGTAACAGCCTAGTATTTCAAGGCAGGGAAATGTGTGCTATTAGAGGTAGCTCAGCATTTACAGGAAATGTCCAGAAGATTACTGTGAACAGTGTGCAGTTCTGGTTAGAAGCCAAGAAAACTTAGCCTCAGTGCAGCAAAAAATGCCTATTGGTCTTGAGATAAGTCATTGGAGAATGACTCTAAAAATTAAAATTAATTTGAAGCTATTCATACTGAAGCCTCTACATTCATAAGATGATCAGAACATTCAGATTAAATCTGAAGCATCTCCTAGTTTCACACATTTTACACAATTATTTCTGAATCATGTGATTTGAGATATAGGAAATCAAGTTGTTATCCAGTTCTGGTTTTTATTAAACCTCTCTGCCCTTTGCTTTGGAAAACATGCTTTGAATTATAGTTCCTTGGATGCCCAGGGGCTATGTGATACTGCATTAATTATAGTGTATTATTATTAAATGCACTATTTTAGAACCACATCTGTGGACAGATTTGTTTGTACTGTGAAGGCATGCCCAAACCTGTTCTGCATGATTCCTTTATAGCCTGTGGAGTCGTCTCTCAATGTGCATGGACTAAAAAAAAAAATCAATCATACCATTTCTCAAAATGAAAGTATTAGAATTCTCTACTGAGAAACAAAATCATTGAGCAATATATTTTTTTAAGATGTAGAAAGATCAGTTGGAAGAGTAAATGTGAAGTGATAGCCAAGAAATGTTTGTAAAAGAGGAATATTTAAGGAGGATTTGCTCTATCATAAATAAGAATCATAGTAATGTACATGAAAACAGCATGATATTAGTGCAGGGTATTAGTGTAAGAATATAAAACTAGAGCAACAGGACAGCATTTATATTTTTATTATTTATAATATAAATATATAATTTTAGTATGTATTTAGGGTGACATTTCAAATCAGAGGGGAAAGTTCTCAATAAGTAGTAATTGACAACTGCATTATACATTTAGAAGAAAACAACTTAGAATCTTACATCATAAATATAGAAAACTATTATTTCAAGAAAGATTAAAGAGAGAAATGAGAAATATTCCACCACACTCCTGATATTGCTCTCTCATCTATCCGATTGATGTCTGCTAGTTGTATCTGCTTGTTGTCTCTGCTCATTGTCTGCTCATTGTGTCCACTCAATGTCTGCTCATCTTCTTTAGGAAGCACTGGAACTAACCTGAGACCTCCCGTATGGGAGGCAGGTGCTCAACTGCTTGAGCCACATCTGCTCACTGCTCATTGCATCAGTTCATTTTGTCAGGTCATTGTGTCAGCTCATTGCATCTGCTTTCTTCTTTAGGAGGCATTGGAATTGAACCTGAGCCTCCCATGTGGGAGGCAGTTGCTCAACTACTTGAGCCATATCTGATCCCCCTGGAAACATTTTTTAAAACTATGAAAGTAGTTTGAAGACACTTCTATAATTTCCTTCTTATACTTTCTTAGTTTAAAAATGATATTTATTTTAACTCAATAGAACAGAATAAGGAGCCCAGAAATAGATGAATACCTCTAGGGTCAACTGATTTTTCTCAATTGCCAAGGGAACTGAGAGGAGAAATAAGTACTAACACAAATATCCAATGCAAAACTGGACTTTGATCTATACCTTGTACTAGATAAAAAAATTAAGTTGAAATGGAACAAAGACGTAATTTTAAGACCTAAAATTATAAAACTGCCAATAAAAAACATAGGAGAAATCTTAGTGACATTGGATTAAGCAAAGATTTCTTTTCTAGGAAACAAAAAGCACAAATTATTAAAGATTGGTAAATTGAACTACATTAAAGTTAATGTTTTTTCATTTAAAAGATTCCGTTAAGGGAAGCATCTGTGGCTCAATCAATTGAGCTCCCGTTCACCATGTGGGAGGCTCTGGGTTCACATCCCAGGGCCTCCTCATGAAGTCAAGCTGGCCTGGGTTCGCAGAGAGCCGACAGCCCATGCCTGCAGAGAGCTGAGGGCCTGCACTCACGGAGAGCTGGCACAGCAAGGTGATGCAGCAAAGGGAGACAAGGAGACACAAAAGAACGCGCAGTGAATGGACACAGAGAGCAGACAGCAAGCAAGCTACAAGTGAGGGGGTGAAAAAAATAAATAGATCTTTTTCTTTAAATATTAAAAAAAAGATTCTGTTAAGACATGTAAGAAAAACACTGTTGGGGAGATGAAAAGGGTAGTCACTATCTATGGAGAAAATATATAGCACGGATTTGACAAAAGACTTGTAGCCAGAAAATATAAAAAATTGCCACGATTTTATAACAAGAAAACAGACAATGCAATTGACAAACATAGGCAATAGATTTAAAAGGCTCTGTAACAATGAAACTATATAACAATGAAAAAAGTCAGGAAAAGGCATTTAACATCACTAGGGAATGCAAATAAACTACAGTGAAATACCACTACACGATCATTAGACTGTCAAAGATTAAAATGATCAACAACCCCAAATGTTGGCAAGCATGTGAAATACGTGGAACTCCAATAACTTGCTGATGGCGATGCAAAATGGTGCAGTCATTTTGGAAAGTAGTTTGGCAGTATCTTAGAAAGTTTAGCATTCAATTAGTCTTTTTTTTCCCAAAGATTTATTTTTTATTTATTTCTGCTCTCTGTGTCCATTCCCTGTGTGTTCTTGTGTCCGCTTATATTCTTGTCAGCAGCACCCAGAATCTGTGTCTCATTTTGTTGCGTCATCTTGTGGTGTCAGCTCTCCATGTGTGCAGCACCATTCCTGGGCAGGCTGCAGTTTTCTCGCGCTGCGTGACTTTCCTTACACGGTGCACTCCTTGTGCATGGGGCTCCCCTATGCGGGGGACACCCCTGCGTGGCATGGCACTCCTTGTGCGCATCAGCTCTGCAGCATGGGCCAGCTCACCACACAGGTCAGGAGGCCCAGGGTTTGAACCTTGGACCTCCCATGCGGTAGGTGGATGCCTTATCCATTGGGCCAAATCTGCTTCCCTCAATTACTCTTTGATCCAGCAATTTTTCTCCTAGTCTATTTATCAAAGAGACGTAAAAATATATGTCCACACAAACACTTCAATTTGGGTCATCATAGGCAATTTATTCATAAAAATCACCAGCTGGAAAAGATTCAAAAGTCAATCTTCTGATGAGTGGATAAACGGATGTAGTTTGTTTTTTTGTTTTGTGGTTTTTTTTTGTTTTTAATTTTTATTCTAGTGTCATACAACTTAAAATTTCCTCTTTTAACCACATTCAAATTTATATTTTAGAGCACAATATTGCACTACCATCACCACTATTCCTTACCAAAACTTTTCCTTCATTCTAAAAATAAACTCTGTATAATGTAAGAATTAACTCACCATTCCTTACCTATACCCTGGCGCCTGGTAAGCTATAACCTAGTTTCTGGTTCTAGGAATTTGCTTTTTGAAATTATTTCATATCAAGGAAATATTACAACATTTGTCCTTTTGTGTCTGGCTTATTTCACTCAACAGGATATGTTCATGTTTTGTCCATTCAGTCACATGTATCAGAACTTCATTCCTTTTTGGGACAGAATAATATTCCATTGTATGTGTATACCACATTTTGTGTATTTCATTATTTGGAGGATATGTATTTTCATATTTAATGTGGTATTTAGATAACTTTATTAAACTTAAAATTTCTCCTTTGAATTTATTTTCATTGAATGAAATTCATTACATTGAATGATGTAGTTTGTCTACACAATGGAATACTAATCAGCAATAAAAAGGAGCATCACAAATATAACAGGAATCCCAAAACATTATGCTAAAATAAAAATAACAACAAAAAAACACACAAAAAATATTATGCTAAGAGACATAAATCAGACATTAAAAAAACGTATAAGTTCAATTATATGAAAATTTAGAAAAGCTTAAACTATAGTATTAAAACTCAGATCAGGGTAGGGGCTGGCAGGGGTGACCGAAAATGGAGGTGAATGACCTTTCAGGGATTATGGAAATATCATATGTCATCGTTGTATAGTAATTACACAACTATACACATATGCCAAATTTCATCAAACTATACACTTAAAATTGATTACTTTTATTGTCTATAAGTCATACTTCAAAAAAGCTGATTTTTAAAATATAGTAGAACAGAATATATGCAATCATCATTATTTGCTGAATTGATGTTTATTTACCTAGAAAATCCAAAAGAATCTATGAAGAAGTTCTTAAAATAAATAAATGATTTCAACACTGTTGTTGACTATTCAGCAAGATCAGCTGACAAAAATATAAAGCCTTGTTATAATGTAACCAATGTGAAAGAGCAACATAACAAGGAAATCCATGAGAAAAATCTTTCAAAGAAAATAAAGGCAAATATCTTCATAAGTTCAAGCTAAAAATTTATTTATTTAATAAAAATGTTGATAAATGAAATATCGATTACCTTCACTGCACCAAAAATTAAAATCTCCATGATAAAAGACACTGCTTAGCTATCTTTTGTTGCTCAACAAATTACCCCAAAACTTTGCACCTTAACCCCAAGCATTTATTGTCTTGAACGGTTTCTAGGGCCAGGTATCCAGGAGTGACTCAGTTGTGTGATTCTGGCTCAGGGTCTCCTATAAAGTTGCAGTCGTGAAGTTGCTCAGATTTCAGTCTCTGAAGATTTGCCTGGACTGGAGGATCTGCTTCCAAGCTCACTCCCATGGCTATAGGCAGAGGGCTTCAGGTCCTTGCTACATGGGCACTTCCATAGAGGCCACTCATGATTTGTCTTCCCTCAGTGCAAGTAAAAAGCATGTACATGAGATAGAGAAAGAAAACCCAATTTGAAAGCCACAATTGTTTTGTAACCTACTATCAATAGTGATATCCCATCACTTCTGCCATAGTCCATGTGTTAGAAGTCAATCAATATGTCCAGCCCACACTCAAGGTCATGACTATCAGGAGGTAGAGAAAGAGATCATTGGGAGCAATCTCAGAAGCTGCCTATCACAGACACCATTAAAAATTAAAAGAGAAGGCATCAACTAGGATAAAACATTTGCAAAACATGTAACAAACAAAGAAACAATATTTTTTTTTTGTAAGAAACAAAGAAACACAAAGAATTCCAGGAGAGTAAAAAGAAAACTGCAAACACAAATGGAAAATAAGTCAATCAATGCAAGATCCCAAATGGCAATACCTATCAAGAATGTCAGAACGTTGCTCGACCTCACTAAAAATCAGTATAATGTGAAATAAAATACATAATATAAAATACCCATTATATTTGCAAAAGTCTATCAATACTTGGCAAGGATGTAGGGATCTAAAGAGACTCATACATAGGTGCAGAGGTGCCCAAAGATGTACTTACCAAATCCAATGGATGTGTCATGATGATGGGAACGAGTGTTGTTGGGGGGGGGACAGGGGGGGTGGGGGGTGGGGTTGAATGGGACCTCACATATATATTTTTAATGTAATATTATTACAAAGTCAATAAAAAAAAATAAAGAGACTCATACACTTCATATTGGAGTATAAGTTTGGTACAGTCTCACATATGGTTTGGTGCAATCACACATATCTCAGGGCCAGCCTAGGAAAGTCCTTTTCGTAGTAGTGGCAAAGGTGCTAGAGGAAAAGGAGAAAGACATGAGGCCTCTTGAAACATAGGCTTATAACTGGCATGCTATCTGCCTAATTTTGTTGACAAAGCAAGTCACATGGCCAAGTCCAGCTTCAAGGGGTGGGAATTATGAACCAGCACCTAATTTGAGTACCAATTTTTGTCATTGGACATCCATTGTGTTTGCTCTTTCCTCTTCACTTATTCTTTTTGCTTTTAAGCTTCACTTTGGCATATTATTTATCCCTAAAGTAGAATTGCAGGCCCTTACAACATTAAGGTTTAGGTTTTTAAAGGCTATAAAGAGCTCCTTCAGATGGCGGTTAATACTGAAGTTCATTTAAAAATAGTGACATTTTTCAAAATCAGATATTTCCAGAAGAAAATGATCATATGAAAACAATCTCACTTCCTTCTCTCCTATTTGGCTTAAATGAAACAAAATTAAATTTATTTATTTTAAATTCCATTATATTTCTAATTTATAATCAAACTCCTAAATTATTATGCCATCATTGAAAAATCTCAGTGAATAGCAAATAAGAACCAATCCACTACTTTTTGTTCCTGTTATAAAAAGTTTAGGAAAACCAACAACAAAAAAAATCTACAACAAGAAAATAAACAATAATAATACTAGGTTTGTATGGCTTGTCTGGTAAACAAAATTATTTGTTTATTGCCATTTTATAGATGAATACTTGTGATACAAAAAAGTTTAAGGGATTTTCTCAGTGACACATCCTTTTGACTGGAAACTCCAGGCCTTCAATCCCAGTGTTTTATCTCCTCTCCTAGGATTCTTTCCACAATACCAAGATTTAACAATACTGTAGATGAATACACAGTTCTCTCCCTGAGTCCAAAAAGAAAAAGTAGTAAAAGGTGATTGCTTTCTGTGTGAGTAAGCATGACTGAAAAGACCAATGACTGTCAGAGTCTCCCTCCTAAAGTGTTCTTAGCTCAACCACTAGATTCAAGACACTCCAAATGGCTTTGCTTAAGAAAAGTTCCTTTAACCTCTACATTTTTTCATATTTGACATTTATTTTTATCAAAATTTTATATCTCACCCGTATCACTGCCTAATTTTCATTTAGTCATCTTCTTGCCATAAATATTCATGTTATTAGCTGCTGCTTTCCTCCTGAGCAATGATATTTTTGTTATCCTGGAGCAACCCAAGGCTTATTTCAGTATAGTTGGCAGTATTATGGTTGCTACTAATTCACACAGACACATACCGGCACAAAAACACACACAACACTATTGTCATCTCATGAAGTAGATTAAGTTTAAAGACACTTTTTCTAACTTTTGTCCTTATTTGAAACGTCCAATCTCACAGCAGAATTCAGGGCATGATTACACAACTGACTATATAAAACATCAATCAGCTATTTTCTCACAGCAGAATTCAGGGCATGATTACACAACTGACTATATAAAACATCAATCAGCTATTGCACTGGGCTGTGGACTATTAATTTATTTGCACAAGACTTTTAGTATTTAAATCACTGGCAGGAGACCAATTAAATAAAAATAGGGTATTTAATAATAAAGATTGAGAATGTTATATCTAAAAGGAATCTTAGAGATTATCTAAAGTCCACTATTTCACTGCCTATATGAGGAAACAAAAATTAGAGAAGTTATATGACCTGCCCAGGCCAAAGCCAGTTAAAGACAGAACTTGAAACCAAGCACAGGTCTCCAGATTGTCTTTATCCAGTCTTCTTTCCACTGCATTACATTTCTGACAGTTTGACATTCTTCTAGGAATCCCAAAAAGAGAAAGATTATGTTTTTGAACTAATCCATTCCTTTAGGTATGGGGCTCTTTTGACTGCACTATGTGAGTGAGATGTGACTCAGGTTGAGTCTCTGTCCTCTTGCTGGATCTGATAAAAATGAAGACAAAGAGAGAATAAGAGACAGAGGAACAGGGAGCTCCATCATTTTCTATCTTGCCATGTGACAGAGGGCTTGAGGATTGCTTAAGCACAAAGTCACCAAGAGTCTGGGTCCATGGAGCAGGTCAAGTCTGAGATGAGCCCTGTCATATGCCTGATTGCCATACGGCAGATCGCCATGAACGTCAGTAGCTAATTTTGGTGGGAAGTCATCTCTGATGGTGCTTTGATTTGGACATTTCTCAGCTTTGAAACTTTAGGCTTTCACCCCAAAGAAAATTCCCATTTTAAAGCAAACCCATTTCTGGTACTTTGCATTGGCAGTCTTTGCAAACTAAGACGACATTGTTGTTTTTGTAGTAGTAATTATTGATTTTTCTAAGGTCTCTGAACTTTTTCTCATGGTCTTTCATTATGAACAGAAAAAACAGGAAGATGGCTTGTTAAATGCAGGGGTGTAATTTGCAACCATGAAATATAATTAACCGTATATTCTACCGAGGGGTCAGCCAACAGCACATAGCTGCTCATCATTGACATTGAAAGAATTACATTCAAAAACCAAAACTTCTCCATAAAAAATTATGGTGATTATACACAAAGAGCAGAATATATTTTGCTGCCTCTAAATTTATCTAACCTCAAAATATTTTCCAAATATTTAATGACAAAATAATTCTTATTCAGATAATTATACAGTGCCTCACAAGAGGAAGTATGAAAAAACTTGAGTAAGAAGAGACTGAGAGCCATGCCTGTAAGACAAAAAAAAAATCAGAATCTGAGGAACATCAAGGAACTCTTCACACACTGATAGCAAGGGAATTTTATGCTACTCTTAGAGATGACTTGGTTCTGAGAATAGAATCCAGACTATATAACACCAATTTGATAGTCTGTCCAAACAGTAGAGTAGATTATCATTTACCAAGAATTTCCAGGACTAAACCTATTTGAGTTTATCAGATATCAAGAGGTTAGATAGCAACTCCAAAAGAGATCAATGATCAGATATATGATCCTTTCCAACATCTTCTAGATACATTTTTTTGGTTTTCCATTTCATTAAATAGGTTAAGAAGTAAAATATTTAATATGTGTCTGGTAACCATGTTACACTATTACAGTTCATGATAAAGTTACCAAGATCATTTCATCAGCACACACCCTAACTTGTACTTAAACAATTACTAAAATGGGTTATCATTTAAAAATCCTTTTAGAACAATTATTTTATATGTCTAGTATCAGTGAAAATCATAAAAATCATTTTAGAACAATTATTTTGTTTCTGATGTCTAGTATCACCAAGAAAAAAAAAATCCCCAAATTGCTTCTGTGTCAAATTTGGAAAGTAGTATTTTATTCTCCTGTTAATTTGCATTCATCAGATCATCCTCTTAAAAATTATTGGCAATGACCAGTGGAGAAGCAGAGTTAAGTGCTGAATCTTACACCCCCATGCACTTGCACATACACCCTCTCTCTCTCACATTCACACACACAATCTCTCCTAACCCTCTGTAAGTTTACCCTTATTTCAGTCCTACTCCTCCACCTGCAGTAATGCCAGGGTAGTGGCAGAGTTGGGACCAATTCCATTACAGAAGTGAGAAATGGCCACAGATAGCATCTAATTTGAAAACCCCCAGATGAATAATGGAGATACAATGGTATTGATATATAGCAACAACTTATTTCTCCAGTTTAAGAATCCTTTTTTTTGAAACCCAGTAACAGAGGGGAACATACTTGGTAGGTGCAACTAGAACAGTGACCACTCCATGAAATGGTTTAAAAAAAAAAAAAAAGTCTATCTTCAGGGTCCTATTCTTATCTTATCCAAGATATTTCCTCAATTTTCTTCAAATGACCACTACCAAATGCCCTTCATATCACAAGTATCATGTTACTTCTTCAGGCTAGGACCATTCCTAATGTGTATTAGGCAATTCCTGCACACCATACTAGCCAAAATAACTGTTAACTTGCTTCTGTCTTATGTTAAGTTTCTTCAGGTTAGATTCTAGCTGAAACAGATCAAACTACTATAAATTTTTTCTAACTCAAAAATGATTTTACTTTCTTGAGAGCAGAACTATAATTTAAACATCTGCTGCCTAAACACCCATTTTTGATATAAGGCATATCCATTGGCATAGTAATAAGTATTTCCAAAAACAAATAAATAATGCATACTCAAAAACATTTGCTACCACACATTGAAAAATGAAAGCATCAGATTTCCTTTTGGATCACAGATAAATGTATAATTTCCGAAGGCTTAGTCAATTTGTCAAAGTTATTGGGTTCAAAGTAGGAAGTCACTTTTTTTCCCCAACTTACTGGATTTAAGATAATTGGGCTTCATATAATAGAAGGATCTTAAATAGTTTGTTTGTGTGTATGTTATCATTCTGAAAGTAAGGATTAGAAGCCCCTTCTTTTTTTTCCAGGGAATGCTTTTTTATTGATGTGTCTATGCATATTCAGCAAGTCCTAAGAAGTACCTGCTTTAAAATTGCTCCCCAAGTGCTCCAGGGAAGTGAGAGAGATGTAAGATAGAAGAGTTCACCCAGTGCCTTCTACTTCATTCATAAATTTCTAAGGCTTCAAGCAAAACTGAATGCAATTTACATCTGCAGTATTTATGAATGAGTTACAGTTCATGTTCAACCCATACTCTAAGACATTTTTGAAGTTATAAAAGCATTATGAAGTTATAATGCCATGCAAATCCTAGGCAGCCCTCTGACCTCCCTTCTACGTAGAATTCTTAACATTTACAATACTAAGAGTACTTGATTTCTACCAAGATAAAGATAACCCGGGTCTAAGCCCTGAACTCTACCACTTCATTTACAGCTCTGTTATTCATCTTTGGAAATCAGCAAGAAATAAAAACCAGTTTGAACATTTAATAAAGAGCAAGCATCTATTCTCAGTTTCTCATTTTTAAACAAATCAATTTTATTGCTACATATTAATAAAGCATACAATTCATCCAAAGTATACAATCAATGGTATATGGTACCATATACCACATAGTTGTGCATTTATCACTTCAATAATTGTTAGAGCATTTTCATTATTTCAACAATAATAATAATAAATCCAGAGAAACAAACAAGAAAATTTTTCAGCTCTCAAACGCATTTTTTTAAAATTCACTCATATCACTTGTAGAATAGTAAATTCTTTATTTCTTAAAAATTCTCTTCTACACAATATTCTCTAAATATTTCTGTATTTCAAGAGAAAAGTGATTTCACAGATGCACCTAAATAAATACAAGAAAGTTTCAGTTGTCTGAAAAAAAATTCCTCTTTCGTCAATGAACCAGAAACAATGACTGCTTGAAGAAACCTACAGCTTTTTCAGTTTTGAAAGTCCTGTTAACTACTCCACTGAGCTCTGGTCTAGAATCAAATTCTTAAGTCTCTTCTCTTCCTGTAATATATTGTAGAGGCAAAAATACTCATAAAAGCACTCTTTACTTTTTTCTTATGAAAGTACTATAGCCAGATGGGGTCCATATTTGAATTTGTGAATACTCTTTTTGTCTTAATATTTTATCTTCATTTTAACTTTCATGTTAATTCATAGAATTATACTTTTGCTTATTTTTACTGTCTTATATGTTTATATTTTAAGGGTGTCACATGGTATTTTGTATATAATATAAATTACAGACATCCAGTACTCTCACAATCAATGTCTTGGTTACACAGGCTTCTCCTGTTCTACTGTCAAATCACTAAGTCAAGTCAACAGGTATCTGCTTGAGAACCAGCTCAGTCACCCCAAATTCCACTCCCTTGTTTGCCTGGTACTCACACCTCCAATCCTTCAGTTTTTCCACTGTGATTCCTAGTTTTTCTTCCTATATGTGTGGCTCACATCAACTGCCAAATAACTTTAAAATATCTTTTTGATTCCCTTCTCCTCACTCTTGAGTGATTTATATTCTCCATGTAACCCTTCTCTTGACCCTCATTTCTGCTCCTTAGTGTCCAAATCGAAGATATCTATTAATTTATATGATTTTAAATAATGCTGATGAGTAATAGGTAGTTGGTTCTTATAGAGATGGGTTTACTTTCTGCAAGTAGCAAAAGGTTAAAAATTAAATTGTGATAAGTTGAGAGAACTTTCTATGCACACATAACAGGGCTTTTTCCAAGACTCAGTCAATTAAATTATAATAGCCTATAATGCACATATAAATACAGAAATAAATATATTTTAGCAATTTTCCTATACTTTTTATGTGAGTCAGCCTCATTGGGGTGAATAAAGCACTCTGGTATTACCCAGGACTTCAGTAGAAAAAAATTCCAAGGGACAGATTTCTGGCTTCATGCAGCTACTACCAAATTTCCTAAATTCTTATTAATCATTTCCCAAAATGTAGTTCTCAATCTAACATTCCACAAGACAATGGTCAGTTTAAATTTTAAACCCAATGTTTAAGTCAATCATCATTGCTATTTTTAAGGAAGTAGTCTTATTTAATCAATAATGCACACAACAGCCAATTTGAAACTATTTTTAAGATTTTTGAGATTTTTTTTCATGAATTTACGACTTAAGATCCAAAGAGTCCAGTTTTATTTAATGCTTTCCTTGATGGCATTATTTTTTCTATATTCCTTTTCCGTGTTACTATCTTAAAGCAAATTCTTTACACTACCATTGGCTGTTTTATTGACTTTATTCTATTCCATATCAAATGAGATATTAAGTTGTTCATGCACTTATATAATCTTACTCCAGGGACGCAGTTATCTCTCTTCTGGCACATCCTGGTGTACTTTATTCCAAGAAGCCAGGCTTTCAGGGAAGCTTTAAGCAGCTTTGTCATGCGTGGCAAACATCCGCCCATAATATCATGATCTAACTATAATCTGTTCTGATGGCAGCTGGGGCTACTTCAGGATGGACTCCTGTGAAGTGTGGACCTGCCTCCCTTGACAAGCTTCACTAAAAATTCTTGCCAAAATAAGCCACTGGAGAATTCACTAACTGAAGGCCAGAGCAAGATCCCCAAGAAAGTCCAGACAATGCACTATGGGTGTAACTGGGTCATGACAGAAACCCATTGTGGACTCAAGAATGACCTAGGTTCTGGGTTTATGAACAAAGGAACATTTTGATAACTTTCATGTGCATATAATAAACTGTGGCTTCCAATTTTGGATAATCATTAAAATTACTCAGGTAGGCATTTTAAAATGCAGAATCCTAGAACTTACCTTCAGAGATCCTGATTAAGAAACTATCAGGTGGACCCAGAAACATATATAATACCACACTTTATCATAATTAAAATAACTATTTTCTCTCCAGAATTCACTAGAAGCAAAACCATCCAATCTTTCAGAATTGCTCTACAGTGGTATTATCACACCTTCCATCAAAAGGAAAAAAGGGCACAAGGGATACTGTACATATATCCCTGTTGACAAGTTGTTACATACATGCCTGTGCACTGTTAAATGGAGGACAGTCTTAAATCAGTTACTATTTTAAATCCGACCTATGTGTCACTTGTTGCTGTACAGTTTATGCCATATAACTTCAGCCAAAAGCAACACATGACATTCTTATTATTAAATTTTAAAATCCTGAAGTTATTACTAGACCTTGAAGCACTAAGTATGATATGGTTATGGTTTAATCCAACATTAAGACTATTTGGTAATAAAAAGAAGATTATTACTAAATAATCAACACGTAACATGAAAAAAATGCATACTACTATTGTACTACTAATCTAGAGCAGAAAAATTAAAGCAGGTTCTTTAGTAATAGATCGATTTTAAATGGGGGAATCCTCTTCAACCAAATTTACACATTTAAAAGAATCAATTGTTTACTGAACAAAAATTCACTGTATGGACTTGAATTTGACTGCCTTTCAATGTTAGATGTCAGTATTTGAATAAGATTACATTTTTATGAACACAGCAGTACTTACTATCAAATGAACATTCTTGTCTCCTTCAAAGATCTCATCCACTAGTTATCTTGGGAAGCCATAATTTTATTTCAATAACACAAGTTAAACGACTTCTGTAACTCATTGTGTGGAATGGACTTATGACCAACAGAAACTAGTATATTATTACTTTAAAGTTACCCCTTGAAAATTTTGCAGTTATAGATTTATGGAGCTAAAATATATCTTTGAATGTTCTAGTCACATTTCTCACATTACAGATGGGCAAGGGAAACAAAGAATATAAGTGACTTGTTTAACAATGTAAAGTTAGTTACAATCACAAAAGCAGGACCATTTCCTAGAATTTGTTAGTTGATCTAAAAATAGGTCATAATCCTATATGAAACTCTTTAAGATCTCTTATCTCTGCATTAAAAATATTTGTTATGGAAAATGATGATTAACAACGATATTCAAATGTATTTCCAGAATCTCACAACAGAATATTGCCAATCAAAATACCCACGAGGATAATCAAGTAAATGTAATATTATGTTCTCACCTCAAGTTTGCAAACATGCAAATTCAAATTTTGAAAAGTGCTGACATGCATAAGATGAGATACACTTTAATTTGCTTCTGGGAGTCTAAATCATAGCAACTTTTTCATGAAAGCATTTGGAAAAATATATATTTATCAAAAGCCATTTTTGATCCATGGATTTTGACCTGAAATTGACTTCTGGGGATAAATTCCTTTATCCCTAAGGAAATAATCAAAGAAAATAACCAATATTTACCTATCAAAAATGTTCAAAGCAATATACAACCATTAAAGAAAGTCTAAACAAGCTAAATGTCCATCAAAAAGGAAATGTCCCAATAAACTATAGAAGACTTATATCATAGAATATTATGCAGTCACTAAAAATTAAAATTTATAATAATTTTTAGTTACATGGAAATATAAAAAGAGCACAATATAATACTAACTTTTAAAGCCAGACACGAAATGATTATACAAGATAATGCAATTTATTCATACATGTTTATAAAAATTATAAGCAGAAAACAAAATATTTGAAAACAATAGTGGTGGCTATCTCTGGGTAATAGAATTATAAAAAATATTGGGTTTTATTTTCTTTATTAAAGAAGTTGCAGTTTTACAAAAAAAATCATGCTCATGATACAGGATTCCCATACACCCCCCATGAACAGCAACATTTGTGACAATTGATACTAGTACATTTTTCTAATTGGAACATTAAGTATAGACCAAAGTTTGAATTAGAGTTCACTGTTTGTATAGTATATTTCCATGGATTAAAAAAATTTTATTGTTACACATATACAATCTAACATTTCCCCTTTTAATCACATTCAGATATATATTACAGTGCTATTTACTGTGTTCACAATGTTATGCTACCATTACCACCAACCATCACCCAAATGTTTCCATCATTCCAAAGAGGAACCCTGTACATGTTAAGTTTTTACTTACTATTTCATAGGCTCACACTTTCCCTCAGCAACCTATATTCTAGATTGAGTCTGAGTTTGCTCACTCCAAATTTTTTCAAATCAGTGAGATCATACAATATTTGTCTCTTTGTGTTTGCCTTATTACACTCAACAGGATGTCTTCAAGGTTCATACATGTTGTCGCACATATCAGGACTTCATGCCTTTTTACAGCTCAGTAATATTCCACTGTACGAACATACTACATTTTATTTATCCATTCATTGGTTAATGGACACTTGGGCTTTGTTCATCTTTTAGCAATTGTGAATAATGCCACTATGAACATCAATGTGCAAATACCTGTTTGAGTCCCTGCTTTCAACTCTTTGGATATATACCAAGTGGGATTGCCATGTCATGTGATAGTTCTATCCTTAGCTTTCTGAGAAACCACCAAAATGTCTTCTACAGGGGCTGCACCATTTTACATTCCCACCAGCAATGAATGAGTGTTCCTATTTCTCTGCATCCTCTCTAACACTTCTTATTTTCTGTTTCTGTCATTCTAATTGGTGTGAAATTATTGTGGTTTCCCACAACTAATTATGTTAAACATCTTTTCATGTGCTTTCCACACATTTGTATATTTTCTTTGAAGAGCTGTCTATCTAAGTCTTTGCCCATTTTTTAATTGAGTTGTTTGTCTTTTTGTTGTTAAGTTGTAGGATTTCTTTATATTTGATATTTGTCTTTATCCTTACACTTTTCTATATTTTCTCCAAATGTTACAATGACCACGGACTCTTCTTATGAATAGAAAAAAAATCCTAATTACAAGGTAATCTTAAAGTACCATTTTATAGCACAATTGTGTTCCTATAGCATAATTCCCATTCCAAAATCCACTCTCAACAGTACCTGTATGCCTTATTCTCCAAAAGCCCAATGTCAACTTTGTTCATTTCTTCTCCTAAACAGCATATCCTTTCCTCCTTTCCATTCCTGTTATTTATTAATAGTATCAACACTATGGTGTTTAAAAAAGAGGAAAGATTTAAAGGTTTCTTTTATTTATTTATTTAAGATACTTATATTACATAAATGTTACATAAAAATATAGGGGATTCCCATATTCCCTGCTCCCCACACCTCCCATATTTTCCCACATTAACAATATCCTTCATTAGTGAGGTACATTCATTGCAATTGATGAATACCTGCCATTAAGCATGGATTATAATTTACATCATCTCTCCCACCCAATTTTGTAGGTTATGACAAGATATATTATAGCCTTTATCTGTCATTGCACTGTCATTCAGGACAATTCCAAGTTTCAAAAATGCCCCATATTATACCTGTTTTTCCCTCTCCCTGCACTCAGAACGTCCAGTGGTCATTGCCTCCACATCAATGATATAATTTATTCCATTGCTAGATACACAATAAGTCTACGGTAGAATACCAGTAAATCTACTTTAGTCCATAGTTCATTTCCTAATCCTGAGGTTTATGGGATGGTTTCTTAATATGCTTAAGCACATATCAAAATAAGCACATTGTTTCAGCTTAAAGTTAAATTCTGAGGCCCCAAATCTATCTCTGAACCAAAATGTCATAAAGGTCCTCCTCAGCATTTATAAGTGATAAAGTGAACAGATACTGAGGCTTCAAATGAAAAATACCTATCCATAGAAGAAGGGAAAAGATGAAAAGGTAAATCTTCCTTTCATATTAGCTTGAGTTTCTAAATATGCATCAACTTTAATTTCTAAAGATTTTAATTCTTTGTGGAGTTACTCTGATTCCCCATGAGGCAGGACATAAAGTTATTACTAACTCTGTGATTAATAGTCCAAATATAAACACAATGTGTCCACAAAATATTGTCAAAAATATCTAGAACTAAAATGAAATTCATTTACATACTCTTCATGAAAACCTACCAAAGTAGCTCCTGGTAGAAGTTATAAATTTAACTAAGATTGAATTAATCTCATGTCCAAAATTGATATTTTTATTCTGGGAATAATAAGCATACCATATATGACCCAAAATTTGTTAAATGAATAGCTTTACTGAATTTTGTAAGATATTCTCATTATTCCACTAACCTCCAGAAAAAACACTTTGTATTTAGTGCCTTTTATGATTGGGAAGTAATAAATTGTTATCCTGGCATTCAACATGTCTTTCCCATATCAGTCACTAGGAAGTGGTATACTCCAAAATAAATTAGTCGTTTGGCTTGCAATCAACAAACATTAATTGATATTGGGTTTGAGATATGGGCCCTGAAAATCTGGATGCTAGACTCTGCATTTGAAATGATACAACCAGGATATCATTGCTTAAGACTGATCCAAAATAGGCAACATCCTGCCACATATTCTCATCCTACTTTTCCCTTATCCCTTCACAACAGAAACATTCATACACATACTCCACAAATGCCAAAGAATGAATAAGCACTACCGTTTGATAGGAACAGATGGAATTTTACCGCTCAAGTCATTGGAATGTTTCTACATGGACACATGCGCCTTCACAGAATCACCCTTTAGATTACCTGGTTGCATCACTTCAAAGGAAAACATTATCACCTTTATATACCCCTTCATGAAGACTCTATACAATTGAGCCATCAAATTTACTTAGTAAAAGCTAAGTGTTCTAAACCTCCATACATACAAAATTAAGCTTTTCTTTTCCATGTCTCTCATTTTTTGTTTCTAATTTCCTCCTACATTCTTCATTCCCCATTTCTTTTTCCCTATCTTATTATTATTTCCATCTACCCCCTCTCTCTAATTTTATAATCCTAGTCAGTCACATGTCTATTCTTTCCCTATGAGGCAAGTATTACACACACCATACATATACACACACTCACTCACTCACATCTTGACATTCATATACTGACACACAGTCACCATTGTTTGTTTCATTTTGTTTTGAGAGACCCAGGGCTAAGGATTGAACCTGGAACCTCATATGTGGAAAGCCAGCACTCAACCACTGAGCCACATAAACTTCTCTGATTTGGGTTTATCATTTTTTTTGCTTGTTGTTTATTTCTGCTTTTCCAGGAGGCACCAGGAACAGAACCCAGGATGCCCTTGCAAGAGGCAGGTGATCAACTGCTTGAGCCATATCTGCTCCTCTCATCATTGTTCTTGAGTGTCTAGAAATACCTTAGGTATAACAACAATTAGTTAGGTTTGTACATGGGTATACAAAATGAAAATACCATATTACAATATCAAAAGTCCTAATAATTTCTGAAACGAATAAAATAAAGGGAAAAAAATTATTCTGTCTTCATGTAGAAGTCCTGCTACTCTCTGTTGTTGGTTGATAGATTTTATTGAGCACTGGGTCATAGGAGGCAAGGGGAGGTAAAAAGTTCTGATTTTAAATAGTGAAGAGTAAATTATATGTAATATAGAGAAAATATATAAATGTCAAATTGTTCGTCTTTGCTTGTTCTTTCTTCCTGCTGTGCCTACCCTCATCAATCTGACATATCAAATATGTATATTTTTAAATTTCATCAGTGCTATGTTAATTAATAGAAAGCTACAGAGATGCCAACCAAATGACAAAATATGTTTTGGTACACATATTGACAAGGAAGAACGAGAATATAAATGCTAATAGGAAAAATAAAATGGGAGATCAGTATTGTAAAATTAGAATATACCCTTACAGTTTCTGAATTTAATTTGGTAATATTCCAGAAATATAATCAGTGCCTTCTGAAAACAACTTTAGCTGTCCATACATATAAGGCCAAAAAGTTAAGATGTACTGAATTAAATATTTAATTGGAGTGACTTTGTGGAGAATACATTATGCATAGGATAGATTATTCTTTAGCCAACACTCTTTACCTCTTATTAACCATGAGTGATTGCAAAGATCACCATTCCAAATACAAGGTATCAAAGAAGTAATATAAAATCAAGGTATTATTTAAGAGAATCTTAATTTTTTCCTAAGTCACTATTAATAAGCACAGCTCTTAGTAGAGAATAGGATGGAAACAGAATAGAATTAACAGAACTTGAACACATCCTTCTAAGATTTTTATTAATTCTTAATGAAGAAAAATTGGAAGTCAATTTTACTCTGTATCATTTCATTCTCCAATATGACTTCAGTCATTCTTAAATAAATCTTTCAGAGTCAGACACATTTCTAAAGTTCAGATTTAATATCCTCAAGTTACTGTAGTCCACAGTTGAAATTGTTGGAGATATTCTGGTGCCTGACTGGATAGATTAGATAAATAATGGTCATGTTTCATTGAAAGAAAGTGATTATTATATAGAAACATGATTCATTTGCCTTAGGAAACTATAAACCATAAAGTGATTTAGTAATGTAAATTCAAATATAAAACAAACTAAACACTTAACCAGCATCCTTAGATTAATGCATAAAATATTTAGTTTATGACCTTGTTATCCAATATCTTATAGACTGGTTGGTGTTCAACAACATAAAATTTTAATAATTCTAAAAAGCAATGCATGTATTATTTTCCTGTGTTATAGATTCTGATCACTACTGCTTTTTACAAATTTTATAGATTTTGTGATGAGAGAATTCAGCAACACAGTAAATAAGATCATGAAATTTCATAAAATTTCATTTTAGTGATTATCTCGAACCAATTTCAGAATACTCACCAACCTTATAAATTCAGAAAAATTCCTCCAACAACTTACCTAATGGGGAGAACTCCCTATCTAATTACAGGTACTCAATAAAAAAATAATTACAAAAACAAAATGAAATCATATGGTTATTACTAATATAGACTAATTTTTTCATAAATCACAAGAATTACAGGTTTGGAAAAGAATATAGTTAACTCTAAATAGGAAGAATAAGATATCTTTTCTTAAAAGAACAGGTGGGAGCTGACTATAAACACAAAAACATTTCTTAATTGATTTCTTGGCTAAAAGAATTAGGTATTTTTATTATTTTCTTCTTTCACTGGCAGTCACATGTCTATCTTTCCAGTTGTTAATGGAAAACAAATCAGAAGCAAGACAAAGCTTTACTCTTGTATCTAGAAACAAATCCATCTACCACACTCATAGGACTAAACTAAGTCACTGAATTAAATCTAACTCTAAATTCCTTCTCCCCAACCCCACTGCACAATATCCAACATGCAAAGGTGATTGGTTTGGAAACGGGCTACCTCAGCATTAAATAATTAGTATTCACACACTATGTGCCAAGGTGCTTCACAGTGTTCAACTATCTTATCACCTCTAGTGTGTCTCTAACAGATTACTTATAAAAAACATCATGCTCTCAGCTAAACTCAACATTAACTGGCCAGATGAGTAACAGGAAAACTCAATGACTGATCCATTCTATCAGATTTCATGTTATATTCTGTGGATAGTCATATCAGCAGTAAGAAAATATTTCTTCTAGTGCTAGGATTGAGGGAGAGCTGTATGTGGAACGTAATGAGAGGAATGGCATGGGGAAATTATATATATTTTTAATCGTAAAATCAAACAATTAGTTCCCTAAAATGGTTCAGGTTTCTTTGGTTGATTATACTGGATTTTTGATCCTAGCAAAAACAGTGGTGATTTCTTTTTGTAATATTTTAATTAAAAACTTTGCAGGAATTTTGCTTCTAGCCAGAAGTGAGTAACCAGGACCAGATTTACCCTCTCACCTGCAACAACAAAAAACTAGAGAAAGCATTGAAACAATGGTTTTCATGACACAGGATATTGGGCAACTAAAGACAGTAATTCCCAAGAAATGGGAAACAAAATGAGCTGAGCCTTACATCCGCTGGAGCTAACAGCTTTGAGAGGGTTTCTATAAGCAGCCCAGGGAGGGGAAACTCAAGCAAAGCCCAGAAGATTCCTTGGATAGAGATGATAGAGGTGGGAGTCTAGGGACACCGAAGCAACTAGAGTTCACAAACAGAATTTCAGGAAAGAACTGCACAGAGACAGAGAACTCTGGAAACCTACAGAAAGTCCCCCTTGAAAAATCATCTTTATACTGATCTGCTCATGCATGAGAGAAAACTACTCTGGGCCAGGAAAGAAAACCTAAAACCAATAAGAAGGAATGGGACCCTCACTCACCTAGAGTCAGGAATAGACCCTGTTCCCATCAGCCAGACTGGAAAACCTTTTAAATCATGGGGAATTGGTTAGAATTCTCGAAGGGTCTTGCTTCAGTAATGGGACAAAATTACTCAGAAAGAATGCTGCCCTGGTCCCAACTAACAAATCTTAAAGCAAGACCCTAAAGAAACAAACTGTTTCCAAAAGCATAACTATGTCCCAAAACAAAGCTCAAGAATATAGGAGTACAAAAATATCCAGTACCAACCAAAATAAAACCCCACAATGTCTGCCATCTAATAAAAAATTAACAGTCATGCAAAGAAACAGGACAATATGTCCCATAATAAGGAGAAATATAATCAGTTAAAACTAACCCACTACTGACAGAGATATAAGACTTAGCAGACACAAGAACATTTAAAGAGTTATAACTACATTCCACATATTTAAAAGTTAGAGATAGGGAGATACTATAAGACCCAAACTGAATTTCTAGAGATGAAAACTACCAGGCCTGAGATGAAAAAATACAGTGCACAGGCTTAGTGAAATATTAAATATTACAAAAGGAAAAATTAGTGAAATTAAAGACATGGCAATATAAAATATCCAAAATGAAAAGCAGAAAGGTTAATTAACTAACCTGTACAACATCAGTGAGGTGTGGGACAACTTCAAGTGGCCTAATATGCATGTAACTGGAGTTCCTGAAAAAGGCGAGAGTGAGGGGAAAACAGAAAGAATATTTGAAGAAACAATGATTGAAAGTTTTCCAAATTTGAGGAAACCTAGAACTAATTTTGAGCTGCAAACACATACTCCTGTTCTAAAGAGCTTATCATTTATAAGAGAGACAGACATTTGAAACAAGCACAATATAATTTGATATCTACAATAATAGAAATATGTTCAAGGAGGCAGTATAAATTCTGTATAGAGAAGTCAGGAAAGGTTTCAAATAGAAGATGACACACGATTAGCATTTTGAATATAAACTGAAATTTGCCAGGAAAAGGAGTCCCACACATGGGAGATTGGCCCAGGAGAGGATATTCCAATCAAAAGATTAGCATCAACAAAAGCACAGAGGTGTGAAACAGCATGGTATCTTATGAAAGGACAAGTTCAGCTCTACTAGAGCATAAAAAACATATGGGTGGTGAGTGGTGGGAAGAGAAGTGGAGTAGACTTAATGACCAGAGAAGAAAGGTGGAGATCACAATGACCCTCTGTGTCCTGCTAAGATATTTAGGCTGAAAGACCTGGGAAGCTTTTACGGAGTTTTAATTGGAGGAATGGCTTAGTTAGTAAAATTTGCATTTTAAAAAGTTTACCTTGGTGTTAGTATAAAGCCATGCTTGAGGAAGTAGGACCAATTAGAAGCTGCTGCTATCTGAACTAAGGTGGGACAACAAGGGAAAGATATTTGGGGACAAATCAAAATTGATATTTAAGAGCTAAAATAAGTAATGTATTAATCATGAGGAGGTGAAGGAAAGGAATCAAATAAATCTCCCACATAGTGATAGGTACAACTTAGAAATAGAGAAATAAGCTGCAGCCCCCCTGATTGTCTTCCAGGTCGACGTTCCCTTTGTTATGTTACCCCTTTTTCTTTTTTTCTATATTTTTGAAGGAGCTTTAGATTACATAAATGTTACATTGAAAATGTAGGGGATTCCATTATACCCCACCCCTTCCCCTACCACAATTTCCCTCATTAACAACATCTTTCATTAGTGTGGTACATTTGTGACAATTAATGAACAAATACTGAAGCATTGCTACTAACCATGGTCTAAAGCTTACATTATGCTTTACACTTTGCACTGCATAATTTTATAGGTTTTGATAAAATATAAAATGACCTTTATCTGTCATTGCAATATCATGGAGAACAATTCCAATGTTCCAAAATGCACCATGTTACACCTATTCTTCCTGCTCCCTCCACTTAGAATCTCTGGTGAACACTGTCCTTATATCATTGTATCATTATGTTTTCTTAATGCTCACTCCTCCATCTGCTTTTAGTCTTCCAGACTAAAATAGTTTGTGGGTTCAAGAAATCCTTTCCGTTCTTCTCATTATGTGTTTATTTCATTATCATTACCTAATTCTCATTTTAGCATGTGCATGGGAGGGAAAGGTATTCAAATAAATGCCATCATGAAATTATATACTTCATACCATATAGTCAGTGAAAATTAACATGTGCCTAGTACAGGCCTGAGCCCTGATAAATTACATTCATTTACTGATAGAAAATTATATCTATTTCTTGGCAGGTAGTATAAAATACTTTAGTGGGTATTTTGTGTTAGGATTTGGATTTCACTAGTATAATTATTACGGATATTACTGGTCAGGTTAAGTATGATCTTTTGGAAGTAGAATTTTTCATAAGCATTTATATTCTACCATTTATTTCACTAGTTTTACTTTCTCTTGCTTTAAACAAGAGCAACAACCTTCTCGTTTCCATTTCAGTTTAGTGATAATGTCCACTTCAGAGCATTTCTCATTTCCTCAGAACAAAGACTTTGCTGAGCCCAGAGATCGTGGTTAGTGACCACATGGAATGGATAGGGCAAGAGAAACAGCCAAGAGGGCAAGAAACAGCTGGAAATCATTGAAGAATGATCTAGAATTAAAAGGATGAGGAATAAAAGTAAAAATATGACTAATGCTTGACATCCAATGTCCTAAAATATTTTGGAAGTTCTGAGTTCTCTTTTCCTGGGTTAACACCCTTAAAATCCAAGCCCACCATCCACCTTAAATCCTTTCAGGAATGAAATGTCATACCTATAGCTGAACCAAATCAAAACAGAGCAGCAGTCATCAGCAAATACTGGGCAAAGGACAAAGGAAGTTTCCTATGACAATAAAATGACTCTGACTTGATATTTTGTTGATTTACATTTTGACTTTTGACATTCACTTTGAGAACTCTAGATGTCCACATCAATTGGAAAACCATAAACCTTTCTTCCAGATCCATGAGTTCATGGTTTTTTTAAAGTCAATTACTCTTTAGTTTAATTCCCCACAATTTTATTAAATTGCTTCCTTGATTTCCTGGTATCTCCAACAACAACAGAACCGTATTTTCCAAGATACAGTAACTTCCTGTCAGATACCACCAAAGGAAAATAATGGCAGCGTGAATATTCATGTAGGAAAATATGAATTTTGCCCTCGTGGACAAAGTTACTGCTCCAAGTGCATCAAAAACCACATTCTCTTCCTAACACTCACCACTTACCACTCCATGTGCCCTGCTGGCTTCACTGGGCTTCCAGCAATATATTAGAGGAACACAACAGGTCAGGTTGGACTTTGATGTTTCTCTGCCAAATCTTCTTAGCCCCCACTTTAATTCAATAAGGAAAGACCTTGTAGTGTCCCAATATAACTTGAACTTGCTTCAGTGACTCCCAAAGCAGAGAAAGGACTGCTTGTGGTTAGGTATTTTATATGGTGGTAATATTTTTGGTCAAAGGAAAATTAAATCTGTTGAATTAGTTGCCAAACTTCAGTCATTGAACAGCATCCTCTTATATTCATCTGTGGAAAAAGCATACTTCCCACAACCAAAATAAGAGTAGAGAAGACAAAGCCATAAGAATATCTGTGGCCTCCACGAGAGGAGTATTCAGACTCTAAGGCTGTTAACTAAAGCAGTTTTTAGCCCTGCCACCACAATCCCAACAGGTTTAATTAATGATGAGAAGGCTTGGTCTGTGACAAGTAAATGCTTATACTAATTACGAAGATTTTAGAGTCTTTCTCTAAAAGAAAACATAACATCTCTCTATTTCTCTTGAGTTTTGGCATAAATGAAAGATGGCTTTTAATACCTGAGTACCTACTATCTGCCAGTATCTATGCATGCTCTAATGTATATGTTATTTCATTTCATTCTTAAGCAATCTTATGAGGTAGATGGTAACATTCCCATTTAACAAAGGAGGAAACTTATGCTCAGACAGGTTTGATGGTTTACTAAGTCCCACAGCAGCAATTATCAGAGCTGAGATTGAACCCAGATCAGACTGACTATCTGTACAACATCATCTGGTCTATACTATTAATATACCATAAATTTCTTTCATTTTCTAGCTGTTCTGGCCCATTCACACTCAGAGAACTATGTTTCTGAATAGCTCTTACCCAATTTACCATTATTTCACAAATGTGATGGTTCCTATATTTATTGTCCATATTATCTAGAGATAATTTCTTTGAAGCCAAGGACCATGCCTGTCATTTTCACCTCTGCATCCCATGAGAATTAGGAACTCAAAAAATACTCATTGAAAATTAAGAATTCTTCTTTGTAAAACTTCTGCTCTAGCCACACTAGTCTACTCATACTTCCCTGACTGAGCCATACTCATTTATACCTCTGCTGCTTGGCTGCCATCACTCAGCCATCTCAGAAAAACCTCAGTCTTCTCTTCCCATCCAACCCCTAGTGAGCCATTAAGACACAGTAAAGGTCTCCCTTCCCCAAAAAGTCATTCCTGCCCATGGTGCAAAGCTAAGTCTCCTGAATTCATATCATTTATTTTCTATTCCATTTATCTAACACTGCTTTTTAAATTCATTTTATTGTGCAATTTACCTTTATGAGTGTTTGTTTTTACCTCTAAATCATGTGACATGTGAAGAAAAGTACCTTGTGTTATCATCCTTATCTCCTCCAAAAATAACTAGCAGAGATTATGCACAAAGATGGTCCTTAAATGAATGAATACTCAGAAAGCACAAGAAAACCCTGGCACAAAATTTTTAAATAAACTGTAAATTATTTGTGGTAAAATAAGCTATAGGTGTGAAATAAAGTGGAGGCATTTTACCATCAGAGAGACTATGTATCACAGTCTTTGCTTTTATCTGGAGAAAGAAGCAATCCCAGAAAAACAGAAGAAGGAAGTGTATTGAATGGGAATAAGTAGGTTCTTTGGTTCCTTTCCATATAAGAGTTTACACTCTTACCCCATGTTCCTTCCAAGAGGAGAGGAATACTGCCAAGGAATAGAAAACATTCCCTATGTTCTCTCTTCTCCTTCCCTTTCTACATTTCTACCCCTAACTACAAGTAAAGATACAGCACAGACACAAAAAGAAGTTACCAATGGGATTTCCAGACCACTCTAGCTATTACTGAAAAAGACACACAAATAAATCATCATTTCATCATTCTCATCTGCCTACAGAGAAAATCAACATATCTAACATGTCTTAACTTAGGTTGCCAATAAACAAAAACTTGATGCACTAAATCTGAAAATCTGAAACTCAGAAGTATAAGCTAAATGAAGCCTGGAAAGTTTAGTTTGGTACATATCACTTCATACAAATGTCTGTGTCTGCATTTTCCATAAAGTAATAAACAGCCACTGAAATAGTTTTGTATTCAGAGATGCTGGGCTCATCAGGCTACAGATTATCTCCTTATTTAAGATAAGATCAGTTTTGCTATGGTTTAGAGAATTCAGGTCCTTGGCCGCTTGTTGCCGTAGCTAAAATCTTTTCACAGTTCCCACAGCTACAGAGGACCTGGTGCTTCAGTGTCCAGCTCCATCCATGCAGCTGGTCTTGTGGTGCTGATTTCCACTAAGAAAACAGAGTGAGGGGGACCCAAGACTCACAGACATAATATAAATTTAAAAAATAATAATACATTCATGGTTCCAACTATCCACACGTTCTCAGTTAGGTTACACCTATGTTATACTACTCAGCATGTGGTTTCAATTGTAACAACAATGCGCATTTGTTCAAGAGCATGCTGGCTGCTAACTTCACTTCTCACTGTGTTTAAATATGCCATGGCCTGTGACTCCCTTTTAGGGTCAAGTGTCTGGCATGTGCCTGTTCTGTTATGGTCGGTATAATCTTATAGATTATCCAAGCTGCAGAACCAGAATCTTTGATGTCAAAAAGGCCTCTGTATATGTAATAGGTATAAAATGTATATATTTGGACAAGAAGAAAGGCATAAAGTTGAAAAAAGGACAAACAGCCCATTGGCATGAAATGCTCTTTCCCTTGCTGTTTCTGAACTGATTGACGCACGGCAGCCTTAAGGCTTTGCTGTCCCTTCAAAATATAAAAGCTGAGCTGACTACATTTAACTGTTGTTCACTGGGAGACTTCTTTCCTCACACCAAAGGATTATATTACACTTCGGAATTTCACAGCAAAATTTGATACCACTTGGTATTTATCGAAACATTTATGTTCACAGCTTTCAGCATTTTAATGTCTATGATTTATGGTTCCCTCACCAGCTCACTTTTAGCAATAGCCCCTTTAAGAGGATATAAAAAGTTAAAAGAATCCATTGATCCTATCCCAAAGAGCATCTCTTTTTATTCAGATATTAAGAATATTTTTTTGTTGTAACAGACTATAGTGATATGATTTCCCTAAATAACAAGGCCCTAGAATCATATGACAATTTTGTTCTTTTTCTGAAAACAGTCAGTGGTAGTGTCCAGCAGTTTAAAATGCATTTTCTGACTCTGGGAACTCCTCTGGCATAGTGTGTTTCCCTTCCACTATATCTTGTCTTTCTTGACCCTTCCATTATATATAAAGGTAGATTCAGCAAAATAAAAAAGAGTACAATGTTCAAATCAGAAAAAAAGTTCAAATTCTAACTCTACAATTCACTAGCCATGTTAGCTCATTCAAGACCTTAAAAACTTGTGTGACCTAACTTCCCCATAGTTCCTCCTCACAGGGTGGATCTGAAGATGAAATTAGAAAGATAATGCAAGAATAAGTACACAAACATCAGTGTGTTTGTTAAATCATGGATCAAATATTGAAAAGGACAAAAGTTTTAGAAAATTAGGTAATTGTGGATGCCAAAAGAAAAGAGGAAAAAACAACACAATAAAAAATGCTGAGGGGAGGGGAAGTTTTCAGAACATTAATCACAGTGATCAAAATTTATATTTAGAGATGTCCCTATGTTGCACCATAGTAAAATGCATGGCTTCTAGTTCTTCCCAGCCCCAAGTCATAAGCAAGATTCATACTGCAACCACAAGGCTGCCATGCTGTATTGCTACCCCTTTGAGCTCCATGGCATTACAGAAGCAGTTCAGACCAAACACTGATTGACGAGGACCTGTTTTGAAATTTAACCCTAAATCAAACCGTGACCAACAAAAGCTCCAAATCTTAAGGTATGTATTAAATCATATCACCACCACAGCTCATCCTTCTCAAGTTCTCAATTGTTCTCAGTCCCAAAATCACATATCTCTTGTAATTATCTACTCCCAGAACTTAATAGGCATTTGAATATGCATTACATCCCAGCAGAACTAACCCAGAGGAATCTGAATCTAAATCCTATTTACCTTTGCCTTTTTTTTCCAAAGATTTATTTTATTTATTTATCCCTCTCCCCCTTGCTGCTTTCTTGCTGTCTGCGATCTGAGCCCATTTGCTGCACGTTCTTCTGTGTCTGCTTGTCTACCTTTGTTGCGTCATCTTGTTGTGCCAGCTCTCCATGGATGCAGGCCATCAGCTCTCCACAGGCATGGGCCATCAGCTGTCCCTGCGCATGAGCCAGCCTGCCTTCATAAGGAGGCCCTGGGATACGAACCCAGGACCTCCCATATGGTAGATGGCAGCCCAATCAATTGAGCCACATCCACATCCCTTTATTTACCCTTGCCTTTTTATCCCACCAAGCCATTCATCAAGATCAAGACTTAGATATGATCTGGCTTCCTCTGAGTTTCCTCCACTTAAATCTGATTTATATTTTCAAATTCAATTGGTGCACTCAAAGCCAGCTCCTCAGTCTTAGACACTGAACATATTACCCTCTCTCAAAAGATATAGAGAAGATGAAGATATTTGGTTTTGTCTTTTTAGGGTCTGTTATACTGAGTGGTTAAATTTTGCAGCAAAAAAAAAAAAAACATAGCAGTAAGACAGGATCCTTTTTTCCAACCATAGTGCTTCCCATCATATGTAAATTTAAATAATCTCATGATCCATTCATAACTTCAGCATTACATCTTAATCTACATATCTAGTTCATTCCTGTCTCCTGGGCTCTAAAATTAAATTTCCAACTACAAGTACCCTCCTGGATATGCCACAGACAATTTCAAAGTCTACAGGTTCAAAACAAAACTTATCATTTTCTACCCATCATTTGTTTACATTTTTTTAAAACTACCTAGATTGCATAAATGTTACATAAAAATGTAGGGGATTCCCATATGCTCCACTCCCTACCCCTCCCACATGTACCCACATTAACAACATCCCTCATTGGTGTGGTACATTCATTGCAATTGATGAACACATTCTGGAGCATTGCCACTAAGCATGGATTACAATTTACATTGTAGTTTACACTCCTTCCCACACAATTTTGTGAGTTTTGACAAAATATATAATGGCCTGTATCTGTCATTGCAACATCATTCAGGACACTTCCAATGTCCTGAAAATGCCTCCATATTATGCTTATTTTTCCCTCTCCCTCCCCTCAGAACCTCTGGGGGCCACTGCCTCCACATCAATGATAAAAATTCTTCCATTTCTAGAATCACAATAAGTCTATTGCAGAATACCAGTAAGTCTACTCTCTTCCATAGTTCATTCCCCAATCTTGAGGATTCTGGGACGGTGATGTCCTCTTCACCCCTAATTGAGAGGGGTCTTAGATACCATGTGGCAAATGGATGCTTGCTGCTGTAGACTCTCTGTTCCTTGGAATGGTTGTTGTCCATCATCATTTCCTTGTTCGTTGTCCTGGGTGAGTCCAGTGAACTGTAGGGTAGGTGTTGCAACTCTGTTGAGATTCAGGGCTCAACTGGCACATACCCATAACGTCTTGATCCTCAAACTTGCTTCTTCTCCTGAACTCCCCATTTTGAATAAGATAACTGAAATCTAGACTCATAGGATTGATTTTTTCCTACCCCCTCCCTTCCTCACATAATTAATAATTTCATCCTATCAAGCCTACCTCTAAAAGACAAACACTACCTCTTCCTCTCCATAACTTCTGTCAATGTCTTGACTCAAGCCCTAATCATCTGTTATTTGAACTACCACAACTAGTTTTCCTACCAAAACCAGTGGCCTGGCTTGCCAAAGAAACAAGAATAGCATTCTAAAACATAAATCAAATAACAATAACAAAAGAAATCAAAAGGAAGGAATTTATAATAAAAGCAGGAATTAATCAGTTTTTTAAAACGGAGAAAGATGACTACCAAATAATATAAACTCTGGTTCTCTGAAAAAAATAAAAGATGGTTTTATTTCCTACCTTAATGAAGAAAAAGAAGGAGAACAAAAGAACAAAATTAGAAATGATAGGGAGAGGAAAAGAGAACACTTTGCATGACTCTTTGCAAATAAACTTGAAAATCTAGATGAAATGGATACTTTTTAGAAAAGTATAACTTAGTGAAAGTGGAAGTTGTAGAGACAATAAATCAAAATATACAATCTACCAGGGAAGAAACCTGCAAAATAGTTACAGATGCCCCACAAAAAAAAGCATACAACATTATATATATTTCATAATGAAATGCTATCAAATCTTTAAAAGTTGGGTAATTTCAATGCCATTTAAACTATTGCAAAATATAAAAAATAAGGAAAATTCCTAACTTTGTTTGTAAGGCAAATAAAGCATTCATCCCTAAACCTTATGGAGAGTGCATCAAAAAAGAAAACCACAGACCAATTTCACTATTGAATATAGATGTCAAAAATTTTAAATACTAACATGCATAAAAGATGACAAATTAAGATTTATGCAAGTATTGCAAATTTAATTTAAAATTAGGAAATCATTAATATAATCCATCTTATTAACAAATCTAAGGAGAAAATTCATTATTTCTCTAAAATTAAGGAAGGGCATTGATAATATGCAATGCTCATTCATGTTTTTAAAAAACTCAGTATAATAGAAATTAATGAATACTGCACAAATGCAAATCCAGCATCTTACTTAAGAAGAAACACTTAAGTTTTTCCACTAAAATTGAAAATAGCACAATGATAATATCTCTGTTCCTATTTGAAATTGTGATGGAGATATTATTACTCCTATTAGACAGGAAAAAACAATTAGAGATATTTTAATTGGAAAGGAATAGGGAACCCAAAAGAAGTGATGAAAAAAATTACTGCCAACAATAAGAAAATTGAGTAAATTTTCTGACAATAAAACCAAAACCCTCCAATCTACAATTAAAAACTAGTTAGGAATATATTTAAAAATAATAATTGCTCTAGACCTGAAATGCAAGAATTCACAAAAGATAAGTCTAGATTAACAGAATTTTGAAGACTTTTCTGATGTAAAACATTTAAATTTCATTCAAATTTTAATTTATTGTTCAAAATAAATATTATTCAACATATTTTTTTAAAAATCATTTGTAGACAAATGATGCTTTTTCTTTATAATTAAATGGCAAATTAAACAATGTATATCTGTTAAATGGGAAAAAGTAAAAATACATTTTTATGTTATAAATATTATTAAATTTTATATTGATGTATACTTCATTGTGTAATTTTGAATTGTAAAGTGTTTTAAAATAAAACATTTTATTTCTCTAAATTAAAAAATCTGGTTACAAGATATGACAGCAAAAAAGAAAGCTTAAACTAAAAGGTCTGAGCTTTATATGAGGAAAACTATAAACACTTCCGAATGAAACAAAAGTAGGTTTCAACAAATAGAAAGCCAAAGTCTTGAGAGGGATAATTCAACATTTTGTTGATGTCCTCCCTAAACAGAACTGAATGCAATCCAAATCTTTAAAAAATCATCAGGTGTTTTCCTGGAGCTAGATATGTTGATCAAAAATTCACTTTGAAAAACAAACAAGCAACAATAACTAGTAAAACCCTGGGAGAAAAAAGTGCAGTGAGGAGCTGCAAGCAGCAAACCCTAACAAATTGTGAAAAGATAATATGAAGCATCTTTAATTAAAATGGTTTTGTACTAAACTAAAATTGGACAAAATCTTCAAAAAAATAACATTTACATATAAGCATTTAGTATGTAATAAAGGTAGCAATATCACTGGGTATATCAGTCATGATCCAATGAGAAGATAGGCCATGCAGTAATTTGAACAAGGAAAGTTTAGTGTGAAGAATTATTAAATAAAGCATGAGGTTAGAATAATGATGGCTAGTTAGAAGTAAAGAAAGCTCTATAGAATACAGTAATAGAAGATATAAGAAGTCACTACCCCTGCCCCTAGACTTTACAAGAAACACATCAGGACTGATATTTAAAATTTATTGGAAAGGGCACAGCCATGGCTCACTGGATGACAGAAAAGCTGCCATGTTGCCACACCATCAGTAGTCACGGAAATCTACCCTCTGAGAAACTGGTGGAAGCCATCTTCAGTGAGGCACCATGCTGCATAAATCAATGAAAAACCACCCAAAGGGGTACCAGGGACAACTTCTGAACACTATAGTACCTGCGTGCTAGAGAAGCTACCCATACTACAAGAGCCAAATTTTGGAAAAATTTAATTTTCTCCAGTATCTTTCCAACACCCTCTACAGACAAAACTTAACATCATGCCAGATGACTAAGGAGAAAAACTTACAGGATCCAACTAAATTATGATAGAGCAGTGAATAAAGGGTATATTTGGAGCTGAACAACAAGCTTTTTACTGACACAGTAAGGAGGAAATAAGCTTTTAATAAGTGGTGTTGATATATAGCTGGATCCTTTTCTTAAATTGCACATGAGACAAATACCAAATGGATCAAAGATTTAAATGTGAAAACTTTAAATTATACAGTTTACTATAAAAAAATTTACTATAGTATAGTCAGAAATATGAAGAAAGAGTTCATGGCAAAGAAAATGTAATAACTCTTTACCACTTGAAAAGATGATCAATCTCAGTCATTATGAAAGAAACATTAATTATACTATGCCATCATTTGCCTATCAAATTGAAAAAAATTTCACGATATAGTTTATTTGTTTTGTCAAGGCACTCTAATATATTGATAATGAGAAGTTAAATGGCACAGCCTCTATAGATGGGAATTTGGCAATATCTAACAAGCTACATATGCATTTACCCTTTGACCCAACAATCCTACCACAAGGAAGCTATTCAAAAGATACACTGGAAAAAGAAAAAACAACAACAACTAATGACCGTCTATTTATTGCATCACTGTTTGTATTGGCAAAAGACTGGAAACAACCCAAATGTCCATCAACAGATGTTTAGTTTAATAAACCATGGCACATCCACAATGGAATACTGTAAAGCTGTTTTTAAAAAGGAATCTTATAGTTTTCAATCTCCAGAAATTAAGAAAATAGCATGATAGAGGAAAGAGTGTATATTATCATCTTATTTATCTAAGAAAGAGAGTGAATACAAATATGTACCATTTGCATTTTCTTATATCTTTTAAAACTGTAGATAAAACCAAAAATGTTTAAATAATTATGTAGGGGATGGGAGTGAACAGGGTAGAAAAGCCAGGGATAGAAATCATACTTCTTTGAAAATGCTTGTATTATAAATTTGCATTTGGAAATAAGTAATTATTTTATATAATTATAAAATAAAATTTAATTTGCAAAAGCAATTCCTAAAAATTGAAAATGAAAGAAACCTAAATATAAATATTAATACATTTGGTGGCATAACCTCATATAGGGTAACAATTACAGTGTCTCTAAAATACAGTATTTTGATGATACATCAAATCATTTTCAGTAATCATATTGTAGGTTGGCATTATTATTCTGAGACTGTTGTGTACATACTGTGGGATAAAGTAAATGAGGTTTTATCTAGCTCTTGTTAGGAACCAAAATTTTTGGCAAGTTTTAAAGGAGATAAAAATGTAAGATAAGAACTAATGATTTAGTCCTAATTTTCAGAATCAGCAAGAACTCATGGTGTATTTTATCTCTAAAGAACATACACATATTTTCTAGTTCTGTCAACTCAAAGGCCTAGAAACAATGACCAGCACAGTAGCAATTAGCACTCTTTATTCTAAACTGTGGCCTCTAAACACCCTATTAAAAAGGAATGAGGGCTCTACAAAGAAACGACTGATTCCAGATCTGGCATATTAAATGTACAAGATGAGTCTAAAGCATCTTGTCATTCCAGAAAGCAAGGAAGTTATCAACAAGTATTGGGGTCATATCAAAAAGTCTCAGGAACCAACCTGAATAAGTTCCCAATAGCTAAGCTTGGGATACATTAAAATGTATTTCAACTCATATTTTCATAATACCTCTCTGCCCCTCCCCCAAAAAACTGGTTACCTCTGCAAGATTCTAAGGAACTACCAATATTTTAAAAACTGGTATATGAAAGGGAAAGTGTCTGACTTTTTTCTCAGACTTTTGTATCTGATCTCAGATACCATAGGGGAATGATAGGTGATGAGGGTAGTTGAGGTAGATGAGGTTAAGTTGATCTTTACAGAATCATTATAGGCAATAATGAAAAAAGGTATTATGGAATTAGCATATCACCATTTGGCAATCCCTAATAAATTAATAGGCACAGATAATGAATATGAAAGTTTGATAAATCACAGAAAGAAATGCCAGAGCATTATATTCCTTCTGATAAAAGGAGAGAATACCATGTAAGAAATAGTCTTACCAAATTTCTTTAAAAACTCAAACCTAAGTCTGATTATACCTCTATATCTATTAATTGACTGGAAATAAAAAGGAAAGAGGAGGTGTTAATAAGAACCAGAAGGATGCAATCATTAAAATTCAATTTATAGAAAACTTCAGGATAAATCACCAGTTTTCCAACAAAATATTAAAAGGAAAAAAAAAGTAGAAAGTGATCTTTAGATGAAAAGGGGCTTAAAAATATGATTAAGCAATTACAGTGTATGAACTCATTTGGATTCTCATTCAAAGAAACCTTAAAAAATACATAAGATAATTAAAATATGAATATTGACTGAATACTTGATGGTATTAAGTAAGTTTTGTTATTTAAGTGTAATAATTGTAATTGTATTTTTTTAAAAACTCTTCCTCATTTCAAGACATAAACAAATAATACAGATAAAAGGTAAGAGAATTGGGATTTGCTTCAAATTATTTCTGGAATAGGGGAAGGGATGTTAGAAGTTATGAATATACATGACACAGGATTGGCCATGTATTTATAACTGTGGAACTAGGGAGATAGATACATCAGTTCATTTATTACTCTTCTCTCTTTCAAATGTGTTTTAAAAAGTCTATAATAAAAGATTTTAATGTGTAATGAATGATCATAATCATAATCACATGCAGTCGAACAGCCTAAATGTTTAGAAAGTATAAGAACACAATTATTCAGTAAGAGAGTCAAAATTAGGACCAGGTCTTATTACCAACCAAGTGCTCTTTCTACTAGATCATACAGCAGCAGCAACTTGTTCCCATCTCCAAAACCCCTGTTATGTAGTAGAGCAAACACCTAATTAAATTTCACACTCTAAAGGAAAAAAAAAAAAAGCACTTCTTCTCTTTCACAAATTATCCAGCATGGTGCCTGTGGTGATTTGAAGGCAGAAAAACATGTCCTTAAATCTAATCCATTCCTGTGGGTGTGGACCCATTGTAAATAGGATCTTTTTTTTTAAACAAATCCATTTTATTGATACATATTAATAAAGCATACAATTCACTCAAAGTGTACTAAGTATACAATCAATGGTATTTAGTATAGCCACATAGCTGTGTATTTATCACTTCAATCATTACTAGAGCATTTTTATTATTTCAAGAATAATAATTATGAATGTCTCATGATGATGGAGGAGGTTGTTGTTATAGGGGAGGAGTGGGGGGAGGGAAGTGGGGGTATATGGGGACCTCATACTTTTTAAATGTAACGTTAAAAAATAAAGACAAAAAAATTTTTTTAAAGAATAATAATTATAAACAAAAAACAAACAAGAAAATTCTTTACCTCTCAATCTCTGTTTCCCCTAATGCACATAGCAGTTAATTCTGACTATCCTTGCACAATTATTTATTTATTTGTTGGTTTGTTTATTTATTTATTTATTTACTTATTAAGTAGTTGTATTGAGATGTATTCACATACAGAAATTCTATCTAAAGTGCATCATCAGTGGGTTTAGTATAATCACAATGTTGTGCACGCTTCATCACAAAAAAAGTTTTATAAATAGGATCTTTTGATGAGACCACTTCGGTTAGTGTGTGACCTACCTCATTCAAGATGGAACTTAATCCTCTTACTGGAGTCCTTTATAAAGGGAATGAATAATGAGAAAGCCATGGAAGCTGAACACAGAAAGCAATGAAACCCAGAAGAGAAAGGAGAGACCAACAGACACCACCATGTGCCTTGCCATGCGGCAGAGAAGCCAAGGATCACTGGCAGCTGGTCTTCAAGAAAGAAGTATTGCCTTGATGGTGCCTTGACCTTAACATTTTCCCAGACCCTATCTAAGCAAATAAAATCCCATTGCTTAGCCAGACCATTTCATGGTATTTCTTTAAGCATTCTGGAAAACTAAAACAGTGCCTAAGAAAAAATTACATTACCCCCAAAAAAGTTTTACTTGTTCAAGTAGAACTAACAAATCTCAGACTATAAATTGCAACACTTTTTAAAAAACATGTTATACAATATGAAAAGAAACCAAACCACTCAAACAGAATCTGGATGAGGATCTAATTATAGCTCTATATAAGAAACATTTAAAAATGCCCCCACATTGAGAAGCAGATATGGCTCAACCCCTTGGATGCCCACCTAGCACATGAGAGGTCCCAGGTTCTGGTCCTGGAGGATGAGCAGAAGCCACCTCCCACCTCCCATTGAACAAACTAGACTCCAACTCTGCTGCAACAAGCAGCTGCCACAAGCCAGCAGACACCTGTCACCAGCCAGCAGACACCACAGCACATGGGAAACCAATGTGGCTCAGACCATTGGGCACTCCCCTCTCATGTGGGAGGCCCTAGGTTCAGTTCCTGGTGCCACCTGGAGAAGGCAAGCAAACAATGGGCAGAAAATGAAGAGAACCATCTGGGGGAGGGGGTATAAATATAAAGAAATAAAGTAAATAAAATAAATCTTTAAAAAAAAAATGCCCCACATTAAATCATGTTCCAAGAAACCAAATGTAAAGCAATTTCATTCTTTAAAGATAGAAATAAATCCATAACTGAAGACAATGCTTAGATGTATAAAATGTGTTATTAGCAATAGAAGAGTGCCCTAAGCTCATGAGATGACACTTCAGAAACAGCACTTGGTGGACGAGATATGGCTGCAGACTGAGGCTTTGCTGTCTGAGAGGTGAACTTCAAAGTTTCCATGATGAACTTTCTTTATGGAGTATAGAGCATGTTATTCCATCCCAGATCTTCAAGGACCCACCACAACCAAGATACAAGTAAGTTCTGAAATTAGATAACATTTCAGATCTAATAGTTGCTTTGCTCTAAAATAAACCTGTTAGTAGAGAGTTCACAAAAGAAATGTGGCTGGCCATGAAGCCTTTCCAAGTCTATGGCTTCACATTTCAGTAAAATTTCTTCTAAAAAAAAAATTTCTTCTAATACTTCAGTAGTTCAGTTCTACACATTAATATTAACAGCCAACATGTACCCTCCAAAAATAGCAGTTCTTTGTAAGTAACTAATTTCATTTTCTTAAATAAAGCTGCATTTAAAAGTTTTGTGGAAATTTCTAGCTATACACAAAACAAATCCAGACCTTACTGATTTGGATTATAATATTAGATTCCAGAGATTTAGATCCTGCTGGAGATTAAATCAGATCACTCAATTGGCTCAACTTTCTGTCACCTCTCTTGGGCTCAGTTTCCATTTTTATTTTAAAATATTTCTGTTATATAAAAATACTAGTAAAGTAGAGGCATTAAAGAGGAAAGAGATTAGGAAAGAGAACTTTTCACATTTTTGTTTGTTATCAAACAAATTTCTTTGTGGCACTCTGGGTTAATGATGTCTTTAAAGGCAGAGATGGGTATGTATGGGCATAACTGTGCAAAGCTCACCTAAACCCTCCTTCCTCCTCTTTTTTGTCTTCTGTCCCTGTCACTAAAACACCACAATGTGGTTAAGTAAACTATATGGTTGAGTAAATTATATCAACTCAATAGAATATTATGCCTCCTTTAAAAAAAGTGTTACAAACACCTTACTGAACCAGGGGAAAAGGATTGATAAACTAAATGAAAAATGGAAGACTTACTATTAAGCTTATTTGGAGAAAAAAATATAGAAGAAGTTATCTAAGTGCTGTTTGTTTAACAATGGTTGAATCGTTCCTTACCTTCTAATATACATAAAATGATTCATCTCTGGAAAAATATATTGATAATAAGTTTAATAAAAAAGAGTATTGTCTTATTCCAGATTCATGAAAAGTATTGTTTAAAGCATTAATCACTTTAAGGTGGAGGACAGGGGAGATGACACAATACAAGCACAAATGCATATATGAAAGTTCATGAGTAACTTAATAAAAGTATCATCACAGAAATTGGGACATTATAATAAAGACCTTTTGGAATTCATAAATAATGCCCTCTTGGAGGATGTCAACTCTGTCCCTAGTTTGACTGATTGTTAAAGCATATGACTGAGCTACTCCAGAATATCTGCATTCCAAATATTTGACGTTGAAATTAATCATGAACTGACTGTGGATCAATGCCTTTGGAACACTCAAGTGAAAGAAATAATGTTTATGAAAGATAGCCTGAGGACATGCAGACTAAACTTTCGTCTTATATAATCTTTCCCTGGATAAAGTCAGAAATGTAAGTTTCAAAACTGGACAATATTATATTTTCTACACTTCTAACCTCATCTATCCCTGCACCCTCCTCCCTGCCCCAACCAAATTAGAATCACTTAATTGCTCTTGAATTAAATGTAGTGAATCCATCAGCCTATAATGAAAGATGTACTATGCATTTCCAGTAAGGATATTGTTATTTATGTGGCACCATGCATGGGGGGCACATGGGGAGAAGTTCACCTGGGCATATATATAAGGTATATAAATTTGTTCAAATATTCATGGGGCATTGTCACAGTGGGTGGAGACTCACACAATAACCAAAAGAATATTGAATTCCTATCCTGGGAGCTTTGCCACATTCTCTAATGGAATAGCAACAATCCCAGAAGTACAGGGCAATGACTAGTGAGGAAGGATGGTCCATTGATGGGCCCTTGATATTGATGATTTTGCTTATGAGCCTTTGCCCTTGAAATTGCAACTTAGAATAGTGCTATTGGTACCTAAGAGTTATCTCCTGGGAGCCTCCTTGTTGCTCAAATGTGGCCTCTCTCCAAGCCAAACTCAGCATATAAACACATTACCTTCCTCCAGTGTGGGACATGACTCCCAGGGATGAGTCTCCCTGACACCAAGAGATTACTACCAAGCACCAACCTGGTTGATGTACACCAACCAAGCAATGCAAGTGGAAAAAAGACCTTGAATAAAAAGGGGAAAATGTAAAGTTAAATTAGTTTATGCGGCTAAGAGACCTCAAAGTGATTTGGGAAATCACAACTGCAGTGAGACATCATTTCATACCTACCAGAGTGCCTAATATTTAAAAAACAGAAAACTACAAGTGTTAGAAAGGACAGAGATAAATAGGAACACTCATTCACTGCTGGTGGAAATGTAAAATGGTGCAGCCACACTGGAGGACAGTTTGGTATTTCCTCAGGAAGCTAAGTATAGAATTGCCATATTATCTAGCAATCCCACAACTATGTATATACCCAGAAGAATTGAAAGCAGGACACAAACAGATATATGCACATCAAAGTTCATAAAGACATTATTCACAAATGACAAATATGGAAGCAACCCAGGAATCCATCAACAGATGAAAAGATAAACAAAATGTGATATATACATATAAGGGAATATTATTAAGCTGTAATAAGGAATGAAGTTTTGACACATATGACAACATGGATGAATATTTAGGATCTTATGTTGAGTGAAATAAGCCAGACACAAAGGACAAATATTGCATGATCTCACTGATATGAACAAAGGATAGTGAAGAGACTCATAAAGGTAGAGTATGGAAGATAGGTTGTTAGAAAATAAGAAAGTAGAGTTTGATGAGCCAATGCTTAATCTGTGCAGAATTTGGCTGACTGTACTGGTTTATGAATGTACAGAGGTATGATGGCATTATATGTGAATGTAATTAAGAGCGCTGAAATTTAAGTGTGAATGTGGCTGAAAGGGAAGTTTTGGCCCATCTGTGAGACTAGAAGGAAAGCTAGAGGATAAAATGGGTGACTGTATAACTCAGTGAATTCTGGGATTCTGTGAAGTGTAGTTAAGACTATTCCTGAGGAATCTATAACAAAATTTTGTCACTAGCACAGGGTGTTACTATTGGGGTGATATTTTGGAGAAATGGCAACTAAAACATATTTCTGTGGGATATGAATGTATTTGTATTGTCATAGATACGTTTTCTTGATAAATAGACGCCCACACAGTAGCTAACAAAATATTAGGCTTTGGCTTAAGGGAATGTTGTGTCTAAGTTTGATCTTCTTCCAGACCAGTACAACTTTCTCCATATCAGCCATAAGGTCATTTTCTCCCTTATCATTCATGTGTTCATTGGAATAGTGGAATAGCACTTTATTTTCTTTCAAGAATTTTTCCTTTGCACTCACAACTTGGTTAACTGTTTGGCACATGAGACCTAGCTTTTGACCTATCTCGACTTTCAACATGCCTTCCACATGAAGCTTAATCATTTCTAGCTTTTGATTTAAAGTGAGAGAAGTGTGACTCTTCCTTCCAGTTGAACACTAAGAGGTCATTGTAAGGTTATTAATTGGCCTAACTTCAGTATTGTTGTGTCTCAAGGAATAGGGAGCCCCAAAGAGAGGAAAAGAGATGGGGCAGGGGCAGTTGGTGGAGCAGTGAGAACACAAACAACATTTATCAATTAAGTTCACTGTTTTATGTGGGCACGGTTCATGGCACCCCAAGAAATACAAAACTATCATCAAAGATCACTGATCACAAGTCACCATAACAGATATAATAATAATTACAATGTTTTAAATATTGTGAGAATTACCAAAATGTGACACAGAGGTACAAAGGGACCATATCAATTCAGGGCTGCCACAAACGTTCAATTTATAAAAAACAAAACAAAACAAAAAATGCTTACAGTGTCTGTGAAGCACAATAAAACAAGGAAGTATTCCTGTAAACTATTTTGCCGTATTATTTTGAGTCTTTGTATGTAAGTTGCCTTAGGAATGCGGTAGAATATAATTAATTAGTTAGTTAATTAATTATAAGATTAAATGAAATAATTCCCACTTCTAAGGAATCAAATATGTAATCACCTTTCATAGTCCATGTTATAGAGCACATTGAAATTAATGTTATAATTATCGTTTTAGAATTTCCACATACATAAGGTCATAGTAGTGTTCGTAAACTACATGAACACACGCACACAGTTCAATAAATGCTAATCCCCTTATGTTTCCCTTCTCTTTTACAATGCATAAATACCTACAGCAGCATCACAGAAGTGTGTGTGTGTATGTGTGTGTGTGTGTAGACAGCCTAAAGCACTGGAAAGACATTACCACCAAAAAACTATCTACTTCTAGAACTTCCTTCACTAGCCATAGATGCTTCTTCTCTTCTTCCCATACCTCCCATGCTGCCTGTTCGGAAAAAAAGGGGGAAAGTAAAGGAAGGGAATACAGGAAGGATGTGAGGGAAGAAGGAAGGGCAAAAAAGAGGAGAATCTGACCCACCAGAAAAGAGGAATGCCCATAATAACCATGAGATCTGAACAGACTATCCATTGAGAGTATTATGTAATGTTCACAAGAACATCGTCAGTCTTCTCAGAAATCACTGACTGCAAGGCTGCTGAACCTGAGTGACTGGCAGCTTGTTCGATATGCATTATGCTTTCCTATCTGAAAATAAAGACATACTACCTTAGAAAGATAACAGTCTTAAGAAATCACTGGCCCTAAGGCTAACAAAATAGAAAACCCAGCTATGGGATCTAGCATACAGGAAGCTAAATAATATGTCTACCAATCATTTCCACATGGCTCTTGAACCCATGTATTCATTCTTTTGTGCATGGTGCATTTCATGATAAAGGTGACTTTCCATTGTTGTTTGTTCCCACATTTGACAGGAAATTTTTCAATCTGTGATAAACTCTGCTTTTTTCTCTTCATCCCAGCCTCCTCTCTTACTTCATGGAGAATAAAAATGAAGTATTGACCCCTAAGACCTTTGTCCAGACAGTCTTTCCTTGACCTGCTACATTTGTTTCATTCTTCCCCTTATCAAACACCACCTCAGCCATCTTTCCAGGTCTCTGTCACTGAGACAGGCAGCACATTGTTCAGAAATGTTTACTTTAGCATTGCAGGCACTGTGCTGAGATGAGGTATCAGATGACAGACTTTCATCTGGATATAATTTATTTATTATATCAGTACTTTATATTAAAGAAAGTGCACCAGTGCGAAAATTGAAGGGGAAACATATTTTGGCTAAAGGATAACCTGGAAATTATTAAAGTCAAAAGCTTCTGGGTCAAAAGTTAGCAGCTTCATGTTATTAGAATAATATGTTAATGTTGAAGTCATGTAACCTCTATGGGTATTTGAAACACCTGTGATGAAATGGTTTTCACACTATTACAATGATAACAAATAGATTAAGATTTATGGCCTTAAATTTTTTAATCTACTCATGTGACTGAATTTTATGAACCAATTAAATGTATCCTGACATAAATATGATATTCACAAAATACCACCCTAAATAGATTTTCTTTGCAACTCTGCTCTCTCTTCAAATCCCATTTCAAGCGCCATCCTCTCCAACTCTTTCTCTCTTTAGCCTCTTCTTTATTTAGGTTTCATTTGATACAGCTGTTACTGGGAAGTAGAGGATAAGGCTGCAACTGGAATAAACTAGAAAGCTCATAAGCTGCCAATAACATGGTTTTTTTTCTCTTATTAAACTAGAGTTGACACCATTGTCTAGATTCTATTCTTCGCAAAACAGTATCACCCCTCAACAAGCAATAAATTACTTAAGTCCATTTATTTATTTAGTTTTAATACTAGTGTCTAAGATATGTATGCACAACACATGCACACACACACTCACACATGCTTCTAAAGACATGGCTTTCCACCAAAATCATAAAATGCCCAAGAAAAGTTCTCAACACAAGGGAAAAGAGCTTTTTTCACCCATAACTGATGGAACTATCTCAGATGACATTTTTGAGAGATGAGGTACATCAGATTACAATAATTCACATTTATTATTTTAAAAAACATACATCAAATCTCTGAAATTCTTTCTATACACAAAATAGAAGATGTGAAAAGAAAAATGAGACAGCTGCATTAACTTTAGGAAATTCTAAGAAACCAAAAATTACAATGTAATCAAAATTAAATGTATCCATACTCTCAAAAAGAAGTCAGTCAAATTATTATAAAGGATCCAGAAGTCTTTTTTTTTTCTTCCCCAAAACATGTTATTATAGTTAATCACAGAAGTAGAAAGACCTAGAGATCAATGAGACCCACTTGTGAGAAATTATATCCACTGAGGACAATCTGAAGGTAGTCCATTAAAAACATCTTCTATAAAATACTCTATATATTACCCTTAAGACAAATTAAATCAACAACCTCTGTTGATTTAACTGGCGTTGTTTCTGTCCCTTTAGAATTACAGCATCATTTTCCAGTGGGATATTTTAAGAAATCACCATGTAAAAACTGTTAATATATGAATCATAAACTTTTGAGAATATGATCTGCCACACATCATGATGATATCCTAAGGGATAAAGTTCTCTCAGTACTCAGTAACAGAATAGTTTGGTTTACCTGAACAACTTCTGTAGTCATTCCTGCTGCTGTGACTCATGAAGTGGATCATGTATCCCTCCATACTTAGATTATCAGGAAGCTTAGAGTCAAAACTAAGTCTATTTCTAGCAGTTATACAGGCTCTTAAAGTATGTTTTCTGCAAACCAATCTCTTTCTTGTCTATTACTTGCAAACTTCTTGATTTTTCTTTATCTCAAATTCTTTGTAGAATGGTATGGGGAAAAACTGCATATATAAATAAATTTCATCCAAATCTGCTATTTTAAGGTGGAAAACTGAGATCTAGAATATTGATTTGCCTAAGGTCATGCAGTTAAGTGCGGTAGAGATAATAGAAATTCCATTTCTTCTCACTCAGTCTATTGTTCCTTCTCCACTATAAAACTACATCCTAGAGCAATGAAGGAGGAAGGAAATTCATTCAAAAGGAAAAATCTCCCCTTGGTACATATAGTACAGTGTTTCCCATGAGGGATTTTATTGACATTTGGGTCAAGACAAGTCTTCACTGTACCAAACTGTCCCCCCATCGAAAAATGTTCAGTACTTTGGATCCCTGCCCACTAAATGCCACCAGAAACTCCCAGGCATTGCATTAATAACAACAAAAAAGCTTCCTCCTATTTCCCTGTTCTCCCCTTTCCCCCATGAGATTTTTTTGGGGTTTTAGTTTTTATTGTTATTTCAAAAGAGAAGATAAAGAAGTAGAAGAAGTAGAAAATACTGCCTTTCCCTGCTCAAAAATTGAATCTTTGAGGTAACGTAAAGGTCAAGGTATAAAATATATTCATTTAACAGCTGACATCAAAATTTCTCTTAGGGGGATGTGGTATATATATATATATACATATATATATATATATATATATTTTTTTTTTTTTAATGACTACAATAATTCCCCTCCCTATTCTAAGCCCTAGGTAATTCCCTCCCACACTGACTTCAGGCTTGGCTATGTGAATGGATTTGGCCAATGAGACATTAACAAATATGATCAAGCAGAGGCTTGAAAATTTACTTATCTGTTGTAGTTCTTAGGAACTGTGATACCACCATGTTAAGGAGCTCAGGCTAGCTGCTATAGGATGAGAGACTTCATAGAGCAGATTCATGCTGTTCCGAATGAACCCCGCCCCCCACACCCCTGCAAAAAAACAAAACTCTCCCATCTCCTAACATATGAGGGAGGACATCCTAGATGGTTCAGTCACCAACCTATCTCCATCTGAACATAGACTCATGAGACAGCTAAGGAGATGTCACACATGCCAACTAGTCTAGAAGAACAATCCAGAGAATAGCAAACAATAATTGGTCAGTTAATTGGTTTTTTTAAATATATTTTTTATTTATTTCTTAAAGATACATAGATCACATAAAATGTTACATTATAAAATATAGGAGCTGGAGAACCATCAAGGTGGCATGTGACGGTCCCGACCCGCGGGACACTAACGAGGGCTCAGAGACCTGCTAAGGAGGAATGGTGGGACAAGAGACACGAAGAATGACAGCAAGACAGTGTTCTGATCAAGCTGCAAAATTTTATTGAGGGGACTGAGCATATATACTCTGGGGAGAAAGGGGGGACGGGTCTTAGGGTCTTAGGGAGGAAGGCAGACGTCTCAGGAAGGGATTGGCTAGAAGCTCTCGTCTGGTATGCAGAGTTTCGTGCCTTGAGCCTGCGCACTGCTGTATTCACCTGGGCAGTGGCGGGAAATGGAGAACAAAGGAGCAGGGAGAAAGAAGAACAAGGAAATGACTGGGCAGATTTGTGAATTCCGTCATGTTGTGAGGGGCTGAGTTATTGTATTAGCCCTGGGGGCCATGTTACCGGCATTGCTGAAAGGTAAACTCTATGCACGCTGCCTTAATCGCCCACAACAATGGCAGTGGAGTAAGGAGCTCCTAGGGTCAACTCCTCAAACAGGGCAGTTAGCAAACACCTAGAGCTCTCTAGAGCTAGCTGAAGTACCTGTTTGGGGGCTCCAGGAGACCAGAAGGGCATCGTGCAATGTCTTTGAAGGAGTAGGAGAAGACTGCTCATCTGCAGAGAAGATTCGTAAGTAGAGTGCTCCACACCACAGAGGCGGTGCCCATCCTCCACTGGAGGCACAGGCCACCTCAGGAGCTGTTTCACAGCTGGAATCGAAAGCTCCACTTCCCCAAAATGGGGGAGGAAGAGATGATTGGGCACCAATTTCAGTTATGATGAGGAAATTCAGTGGGCTACAGTATGATCCTGAGAATGGCTAAGGTTTGAGCCTGCCCAAGCCAGAAAGAGGCGGGGAGCTGCCATCTTAACTCTGTGCCTGGCACAGGGGGAAGCAGGGAAGACCGAGAACCCCAGTGCTGGTGGGGACTGGCTTCTTCCCATCCAGATCACATTGCAGCTCTAGCCTAGGCCCCAGTGCCACCTCCAGCAGGGAGGAAGATGCGGGGACCTGCACCAGTCTCTCTGGGAAATTATTGTCCAAGCCATGGAGGCCAGTGATTATCCTACTCTGGTGGCACAAGCTGCCCCAGGAGCTGCTCTGTGACAGGAATTGGAAGCTCCATTTCCCAGAAACAGGGGAGGAGGAGACGATTGACTGTCAATTTTGGCTACTGATTGGAAGACTTAGCTGGCTCAGAGATAACCCTGGGAACAGCTGGGGTGAGAACCAGCCCAAGTGGGAAAGAGGCCAGTAACCTCCATTCTGACCCCTTCCCCCCAGCCTGAGGAGAAGCGGGGCTGACAGTTTATTTTACGTAGATCAGCCTGCAGCCCACCTAGGCTTCAGCCCCACCTCTGGCGGGGAGGAGGCTGAGGAGCCCTGCACCAGCCTAAATAGGTAACTGAAGGGAATTTTGACTGGCATAGACTGAAAATCAGAAGTCTGCATAGATTGCTGCCCACACCTGCAGCTCCATCCCTGCCCCAGGTAAGGGAGAAAGTGATGTGAAGCTTCATCAGTCTCTCTGGGCAACTACAGTCTAGGCCTGCACGTGGATTATTCCACATAGCTGTGACTCTGTCCCTACCCCTAGCAACGGAGAAAGTTGGAAGAAGCTTCACTGGTACCTGGTGCAATGAGGGCAGCTTGAGCCTCCACAGCTTACAGCACCAACTACATGCTTGGCTCCTACTGCATAACCAGCAAGGGAGAAACAATAGGAAGCCCTAAACTAGAGTGAAAAACTGCACCCAGAAAAAATACTCTAGTAAGCCAGATGCAAAGACACCAACAAAAAATTACAACCCACACCAAGAAACAGGAAGCTATGGCCCAGTTAAAGGAACAAGATAAGCGTCCAGATGACATAAAGGAGTTGAGGCAACTAATTATAGATGTTTGAAAAAATCTCCTTAATAAATTCATTGAGATGGCTAAAGAGATTAAGGATATTAAGAAGAAATTGGATGAGCACAAAGAAGAATTTGAAAGCATACATAGAAAAATAGCAGATCTTATGGGAATGAAAGGTGCAATCAATGAAATTTAAAAACATTGGAATCATATAATAGCAGATTTGAGGACGCCAAAGACAGGATTGGTGAGCTTGAAGAAATGGCCTCTGAAAGTGAACATACAAAAAAAGAGATGAAGAAAAGAATGGAAAAGGTTTCAGGGAATTAAATGACAGAAAAAAGAATGCAAACATATGTGTCATGGGTATCTCAGAAGAGGAAGAGAAGGGAAAAGGGGCAGAAGGAATATTTAAAGAAATAATGGTAGAAAATTTCCCAACCCTACTGAAGGACATAGATATCCCTGTCCAAGAAGCCAAGAAGCACACTGTACTCTGATCTGAAAAAAAATCCAAATAGACCAACTCCAAGACACATACTCATCAGAATGTCAAAGACCAAAGAAAAAGAGAGAATTCTGAGAGTAGCAAGAGAAAAGCAATGCATAACATATAAGGGATATCCAGTAAGATTAAGTGCTCACCAGAAACCATGGAGGCAAGAAGGCAGTGGTCTGATATATTTAAGATACTAAAATAGAAAAACTTCCAGCCAAGAATCTTATATCCAGCAAGATTGTCTTTCAAAAATGAGGGTGAAATTAGAATATTCACAGATAAACAGAAACTGACAGAATTTCTAACCAAGAGACCCAGATTTTCAGGAAATACTAAAGGGTGTGCTAGAGCCTGAAAAGAAAAGACAGGAGAGAGGGGCCTGGAAGAAAGTCTAGAAATGAGGATTATATCAATTTAAGTAACCAAAAGTGTCAAAAGAGTGGTGAAAATAAAACATGACAGATAAAACTCAAATAGTCAGGAATAAACTTAACCAATGATGTAAAGCACTTGGATTCAGAAACTGCAACTCAATGTTAAAACAAATCAAAAAAGCCCTAAATAACTGGGAGAATAGTCCATGCTCATGAATTGGAAGACTAAATATCATTAAGATGTCAATTCTGCTCATACTAATATGCGGATTTAATGCAATCCTGATAAAAATTCCACCAGCATTAAGTAAAAAATTGAAAACATGATCATTAAGTTTATTTGGAAGGGTAAGGAGTTCTGAATATCCAAAAACATCATAAAAAGGAAAAGTGAACCCACATCTCCAGACTTTAAATCATAATACCTACCTATAGTGGTAAAAACAACATGGTACTGGCCTAAAGACAGACACAATAGACCAATGGAAACAAATCGATGGTTCAGAAACAGACCCTCACAGGCATGGTCAAGTGATTTTTGACTAGCCTGTCAAACTCACACCACTTGGGCAGAACAATCCCTTCAATAAATGGTGCTGAAAGAAATGGACATCCATAGCTGAAAGAAGGAAAGAGGAACCCTATCTCACACCTTATCCAAAAACAAACTCAAAATGGATAAGAAAAAACTAATAATAAAAGCAAGAACCATAAAACTTCCAGAAGAAATTACTGGAAAATATGTTCAAGACCTGGTGGTAGGTGGTGGATTCTTAAAGGAGATAAGAGAAGGACTGAGTGGACTACTGATGTTTAATGTATGTAGAAGTTTTAATTAGTTTTACTGTAAAATTGTGGAAATGTATATAGTGGATGGGAACACACAGTGAGAACAGCTAGTTTATAAATGAGGATGTGATTGAAAATGGTAACCTGGTTATGTAAGTGCCAATTGACAGAATTCTGGAGAATAATCTAGGAACTGGATAGCACAGTAAACCAAGAGGTGGATGAAAATTGTGGTTGATGGTACAGATGCAAGAGTGTCCTTTGTTAGCTAGATCAAATGTATATCACTACTGCAGGGTGTTGGGAATGTGGAGAAGCATGGCAAAAAAACCTATGGATTGTGGTTAGTAGTTACTATATAATATTCTTGCATCTATGCCAAAGATGTACTATGTTGATACTGAGGCAGTATGGAAAATGTGAGCCAAATGTACAAGATGATATTATTTTATCTGTAGCAAATGACACATCACATTGTGGTGTGTTGATGGAGGGGTGTTGTTTGGGAATTCTACACATATGCATGATTATTTTATAAGTTTACAACTTCTGTCATAAAAAAATACATTTAAAAAATAATAATAGGGTGGGTTGGGGGAAAAACACTAAATGTAAGATAAGAACTGTAATTAGTAGTAAGATTTTGGCAGTGTTCTTTCGTAGTTTGTAATAAATATCTCATTACAATGCAAGGTGTTGGTGGAGGGTTGGTGTGTGGGACCCCTCTATGATGTTATGCATGTTCACTTTGTAAGTTCACAACTTTTACTATACACTTAATTGTTTATGTATGTTCATATATAAATGATATAAAGATAATAATAATCAGATTGGTTGGGGAAAAATATTTTGACAATGCTCTTTAATCATTAGTTAGAAAGGTTTCAGAACAATGCAAGTTATTGGTAGTAGAGTGAGATGTTATATATGTTTGATGTTTTATATGTTTGTTTTGTAAATTCACAACTATTACACATTTATTGTTTATGTATGTTTATGTATGAGTGATATATTTCAATAAATTAAAAATAAATAAAAATAAAAATAAATATATAGGAGCTTCCCTATATGTGTTACTCCCTACACCTCCCATTTTTCCCACATCAACAACTTCATTAGTGTGGTACATTCACTGCATTTGATGAAAACATACTTTCAACTGAAGTAATTTGATAATTAAAAGAAAAGTCATTTTATCCCTAAATAACTGCAAAAAGAAAAGGATTTTTGTTTTAAGTCACTCAGTTTTGGGGTGGTTTGTTATGCAGCAAAAACTAACTGATACAGAAAGGGAATTTGCTTGGCTTAAGGACATAACTTGAATACCTTAAAGTTCTGGCTATAATCCACAAATTGAACTATTTTGGTGGAAGCAGTAGCACAAATTCAAAGTTATTCTGAGACCATAACCTCTTTCTGTTCCTACAAGAATTGCAAAAATTGGGAGAAGAGGGGAAATAGAGGTATGAGCCAATCTTATCTAGTTCTTAAAGGCAGGCAGTCTCTAGCTGATTTCTTGGGGACTAAATATAGATATGAAAATACATAGAAAGATAATTAGATTATATATATAGATATAGATGTTTATGTAAATGTAGATATCAATATCTCTATTGCCAAGTAATTTTTTACAGTTAATTTGTAATGATATTGAAATCCTCATACAGAGTGGTTCTAAATAAGATAATTCTTAGCAAATGCATCCATCAGAATTATTTTTATTATTCTCTTATAAAGACTAATTTATGGAGGTTAAAGATGTCATAAAGATGCCAATTTCATGGAAGGTTGCCTACAATTCAGTTCTACTGCTTTAAAAACTCACCCTCAAATGCATGAGCCATTATGATGAGTTGGAGTTATATACCCTAAGAAACCATGTTCTTAACCTAATCCATTCCTGTGGTAGTGAACACATTGTATATAGGATGCTTTGATGAGGTTACTTAAGGCATGTCCCACCTCAGTCAGGATGGGTCTTAATCCTAATCCTGGAGGCCTTACAGAGAATGTCACAGAGAAGCCACCAGAAGTGGAAGTCAACAGGACCAAGAGGAGAAAGAAAACATTGCCATGTGATGGAAAAGTCAAGGAACCCCAAAGATTCCCAGACAGTAACCCCAAAATGAAGAAAATCTTCTGGCTTCTGAAATCATGAGCCAATAAATTCTTGTTGTTAAGCCAACCCAATGAATAGTATTTGTTTTAGCAGCCATATTTGTGCACCTAGTTCCTGGTGTGACCATTAACGCAGTCTTTATTTGGGCGTTTCTTTAACATCACCCTCTCATCTTCTGTTTGCCTCCTCTCTGAGTTTTTTCCAACAAGCTCTTCAATCAGAATTCCCTTTCTTCCTCCTTTTGCTCTTTACTTTGACTAGCATTTTACACTCAGCTTACCATGAGAGCCTCTTCCCCCATTACACTTCTGATCTGCTCTCATGGGGTACTCTACTTAGGAACAACCCTGTCCGGATCACCTATTCCTAGATGATCTCTAAAGCATTACAGTAAATATCGGTCCCTACTACAAGCTCTAAAACCCAGTGTGCAGTTAACATAAATTAGTGAACTTCAAATACATATCACCTTTTGTCTAAAGGTATTAATAACCACTATCAATCACGAGTCACATTTAAATATCTAAATGATTAGAGTTGACAAAATGTGAACATGGCACAAAACGTTATTCTCTTGTCCAAGCAAAAATCCAAGTTTATCTGTATCATGTTCATGAATGCTGACCTGACTACATATGTAAGCTCTGGAAGATTTTATTTTCTAAAATGGATGCAACAGTATCTCCTGCCCTCCTCACTCTTGTAGAACTCTAATCCCCTGCCCTTGAATCTGGGAGGATTTATTTTTACTTATTTGCAGCAAATAAAATGTGGTGGATGTGAAGCTGCATAACTTCCAAGGCTAGCTCAGTAAAGGTATAACAGCTCCATCTTGCTTGCTACAACAGTCACATTGGAGCCCTGAGCTATGAGGTAAGCAGTCCAATGGCCTGAAGCTACCATGCCATGGGAAAACCCAAACCAGCCTATGCAGAGAAACTACATGAACCCTGGTTCAGAGATACTCATTATGAAGAAAATGATGATACTGTTCTCCCTAATGGAGAATGCTTTCAACCAGAATCTGGCATTTGCAGGGACAAGATTCAGTGCCCAGAGAGGAAAACATCAAAGGCTAAATAGATTCAAAGGTCAAACCTTTGAAGAGCACTTGAGCCTCTTTAGCCAAGTCCAAAAGGGTTGTTCATAATTCAAAGGAAAACACACCTAACACTGTACACAAGACAAGCATGTAAAATAAAAAGATGGATACAAGAACAATGTGGAGAGGACCTGAGTAGAAAACCAAAGGCACAATCAAAATTAGAAAGATGTGAGGCTCACCAAGAATTAAAGGAAAAAGTGGACATATTAACAAGGACTTTGAATGTCAACTGAGGAGTTTTGATTTTATCTAATGATCAGGTAGTTATGAGTCTCCTAGATTCTGAAGAGGAGGAGAATCTGAGCAGGTGATTTTCTAGGCCACCTTCCTCCAATTCAACAAAAACAACTATAGTTTCAACTATTTTACAATTGGCCTTTTAAGTTATTTTTTATTTTAAAGCTATATTTTCAAACCCTGGAAAAACTACTCTAATTTATAAAGATTTTCATTTTATACCCTTGATCAGGAAAGTAATATGATAAAAAATCTTTATATATATATATATGATAATAAAATATAAATAAGATAATAAACAGAGGCAAGAAATCACATAGAGAACATGATTTTTTCAAAAAAGAGGAAGGAAAAAAGAGAAAACAAACTGTATTTGACAATGAAGAATAGCTTATTTTTTAAAAGTGTGGAAATGAGAGTTTGCTTCCCATTTCCTTTGTCATCCAGATCTTTTCTGCCTTCTTATGCTATTTGGACTCTATTTGGTCATTTAATACAGCCCATGATTCCCCTTCGACTTCTCTCTCTCTGTGCATTCCATGTAACCTTTTTATTCCTCAAGTCTCATTTCTTATGCCATGATCACAGTGCTGCCTTTGACTGGCACAATAATTCTGTGTTCTTCTTACTTGGCTTTACATTACACATTTAGGTCTTGCCTGTTCAAAGTAATAGTTCTTCTAAAAATATTTTATATTTGGTACTTAGCCTTCTCAAAGTTCTTTACAGACATTACATCATCCATTTCTCTTGAAAGTCGGTGCCCTGATGACAGAGAGGCACCAAAAGCTATTTGTGTGAATTTAGGGGGGGGTACATGTGTGCTTGGGACCCCTAAGGTGTCAATCCTGGCTATTTGAGATGAAAGGTGGATGTTCTCAGCTATCAATACTTACCAAATCCAATGGATGTGTCATGATGATGGGAACGAGTGTTGTTGGGGGGGGGAGAAGGGGGGTGGGGGGGTGGGGTTGAATGGGACCTCACATATATATTTTTAATGTAATATTATTACAAAGTCAATTAAAAAAAATAAAACAAAAAAAATACATGACAAAAATCTCTCATTCAAAGAGAATAAAAAATTCCACACACACACACAAATTCCTTGCTGCCCATCAAAGGAAGGAACATAAGTAAATCATGTTACCATGTTTCTTTGAATTTCCAAAGTTTTACTTCAACTAGAACTTAAAATAGAGGATTTTATCTATAGGGGAATTATTGGATTCTCGTGCACTCACAGAAAATAAATAAGAGTCAACCTGCTCTTACTCAAAGCCTATAATACTTTTTTATTCATACACACACACACACACACACATCATTTTATCGTACCACACAGCAATTTGTTTAATCTTTGTCTGTGTAATAAGAAAAGCAGGCATTTTGAAGAGAAGACTCTAATTTCACAACTGGAACTACCTGACCCAACCCAGTATGAGAAAGTGAGAACAGCAGAGATAAAAAGAAATCTTTGAGTGTCTCTCTTTCCACACTCCTCACTCTACTCTCAATGTTGTCCCATTTAGTTTTCTACCCACTGTAAATTTAGGACCCTAGAAATGTCTGAATTCCTAACATGGGAAAATATTAACATTTTTTAAAATTTAATAGAAGATTCTAACCTAAATAAAATTTTCTCTGAACATATGTTTGAAAGATTATGGGAAAGAATTTTTAACTTACGTCTCCCATTCCAATAAAAGAATGACTCACTGGTGTATTCTCATAAGGCATAAAGATCATTTTGTTTCAACTATACTCAGCCTCTAAGCCTTTGTTATGTACCACTCCTAAGTAGATACATGTAAGTAAGTAATGCTATAAAGCAAATAAAAGGAGATGTTGAAAACTAAAATGATAAGAAAATTGAAATATTATTATAGGTAGAAGACCACTGAAAGTACTACCTTGCCTTGAAACCAAAGTTGAAACTAAAAGAGCTCTCAAATTGAGCATCCATAAAGATTGTATCTCTTATGAGAAATAGGGTTCAGTCTATTGTTTACATACAAAAGTCATGGTAGCACCGAAGTACCACTTCAGAAGAAGAAAATAAATATATCATTCCTCAGAGCCTACTACCAACACCACAATTTCACCCACCTTCTAATTTTCATTGACAACTTCAATTCTAGGAACCTGCCCTTATAGGTCATTATTGCACTCCTCTTCTGGCCCTTTCCTGCAAACACAAGCTTTTGCTCTCTTTGTTTATCTCTGACAACATAAAATTGTCTTCCTTATAAGCTGTAGTTTATAGAACACTTTCCTATATCCTTACCTCTTAACACCTGGAAAAAGCATAACCCCTCCCTGAGGAGTGAATCTTATTGAAAAGTTCCATGCTGTGGATGAGTTCACATTTAAATTGCTGATCATTTCCCCAGAAACATTTCAAGAGGAATTATAGTAACAAAGCAGCGCCCATCAGAAAAGTGACAATTCCCCATTCTTTTCTTCTATCCAGAGAACACCAGCTCTGGGTCTATCAGTTCTTATGTAGACCCTAGGAATTGCTCTGACTAAATAACTGTATTCTTATTTAGAAATAAGCATTCTTGTTTAGATATCTTGAAATCCTCACAGCTAAACATGAATACAGGACTTTGCACAACAGATCATTTTGATCAACATAATACTGACCCAAAATCTTTCTACCTTAGCATTACAATCACCATGTTTTACTTAAGTATCAGTTTGAAGATTAAGAATGGAGATGTTGGTGAGAAAAATTCCCTTTTTCTATTTAAAAACATCCACCATTCTCCCTTTCTTGCTACAATATTCTATTTGATACTAATAGCTCCCCAAAGGTATAATCACTTATTTGTAAATTAAAAGGAAATGTAAATTGTAGTGCCCACAAAGTGAGAAGAAACACTGAAGGGCATGAACTATCTTGACCCTGAGAATGAATCACTTCTCGGAAAGCACTTCAGGAAGTGCAGGGCATCAGAACAAAGTAGTTTTTATGCCTGTTGCATCTTTAACTGAAGCAAGACTTTCTAAACTTATCATCAATCACAGATTCTGCCCAGAGAAAGTGCCTATAAATCATGATTAGCTACCTGCTCTCTACAATTCTTTCCCCTAAGTATGAAAACTAGGTAAAAATATCCGAGGTTGGTGGGATGCTCTGACCAGATGTTTGAAAACATTTTTCAAAGAGCCTAGATTGAGGCCATCTACACAAATTAACACAAGGGACCATTTCCATTAACTTTAAAAATATGTATAAGATGATGTTCCCAGCACATGCTAACCTTTAGGAGCTCTCAAGACCTCCTCTCTCCATTTCCAAAGGGCCAAGGAAAACTAGGAGGGTTTCAGGAATATTTATTAAGGGACAGAGCCTTTAGACAGAGGAACAAAGGAAACTGATATTGGAAAGAATCTCATCTCTTAGAATTCTTTCTCTTCTCCAAAGCTCTCACTAAAGCTGGCACTGTAAAAGGTTCCCATTTAGAAGGGGGCTCATAGGCAATCAGAAACAGTCTGCTTAAATTTGCCTTTGACTAGATTTTATGCTAATAGGTCAAAAAGTATTTGGAGGCTCACTCAAGGCCCAGCCCACTTCATCAAGGTAAGTTGCCAGGCAGTAGTTTCATTAGTAATGAAACATTGCTCTGAAATGTCATTTATAAGACAGATATAGTTATAATTAGAGATATGGTAAAGACATAGCTATGGATTTATCAGTAAAAGATCTCTTTGCTTACCTGATTAGCTGACACTCTCTTTTTGCTCTACAAAAGATACTGACTGATGCCCACCACTACATGAAGGCTTGGCGCTTCTATACCCCTCCCTAGGAAGATTGAATATTTCTTCTCTTATCTAAGCCATACACATACCAAGTCTCTGATCTTTTTGTTCTCTAACCTCTAATATTGTACTGTCTTTGTACAATGAATTTTATTAAATATAACCTTAAGTGAATAAAAATGGAATAAAAGAAAATAAACTTATTTCAATAAAAATTAGGTTGATGATTTGAAAAGTCTAAATAAAGATGAGTCATTTTAAAATGCTTTTGAATAAAACTGGTGCAAAAACAACTATAAAATATTGGTGGAAAAATAATGAAGTTATAGGGAATCCTGGACTCATAGTTTCACAAAGTATAAAGTTTTGCTTCATTTACAAAACTGTAAGTTCTAGATCATACTTTATTGGTATTCCTTAAGTGTGAACTAGCTTAATCATATTAAAAAGATAAAGCTTTGGCCATACATAAAAGATTGGCAGATAAATTAATATTCATCTTACATTAAAATATTTAAAATAGATGCACATTATTTTTATCATTTTCTACTTTGACTTTTATTTTTATTAATAAACTATGTGAGAAAAGAAGGCTTCAACTCTGTCTTTAAATGTACATGTCTATGTATAGACTTACAGACTTGTCTCTGGGACCCAGCTGAGGTGAGGGTGGCAATACATAACTGAGTCCATGACAAAATAGGAACAATATAACTGATTTACCACAACAGTAGAGTCTGAATCTAGAAAATATGCCTTGGATTCCTACATTAATAGATTGCTGGGGTTCCAGAGCTAATATTCAAAATGTACTAGATATTGTGTACTATGTCCTATCTGAAGATTTATAGGACACCAGCCAGGTTTTCTATCTAATTACAAAGAATTAGTTTCATATATTCCCTGAGAATGACGTTCAGCAATTTCTTCCAAGTTGAGTGAGAAATTCTGGTAGTTTCAGCTGGATTGACTGAGATCTTAACTGCTACTTAACACTACAAGTTTGGCCAAACTCTACAACCTAATCTGAAACCACATTTACACCCCTGTGAGACATAAATAGCCTATGGTGGCTGTGCCAAAATATAATTCCCCTTCACCTGTCAAATTTGAATATTAATGATTCAATATAAGTTTAAATATATGCATCACAACCCCCAGATGTGAAAGAAATAAGACTCAACCATGGGAAAGATGGTGCTTAGGTTTTGCCAAGGATTAAGTCAGGCATAATTATTGAGAGGAAAAGACAGTCTACATGCTCTGATTTACTTTCCTCTCTCTCCTGGGCCTCTTCACACCTTGGCCAGGAAAAGCCAGATAGCAGAATTTAACAATTTATGCAGCACTATGGAATTGATGGAAGGCAGGTGTGACATATTGGTAAAGCATAGGGCCTCCAGATTAAAGAGGAACCGTGGCTTTTCTTTGTGGTTTCTTGTACAGAAAATACATTGGATTGCCAAAGAAATTAAATTTGAAGCTTCCAGAATGTATGTGTAAAATATCCACCAATGATAGTAAACTTCCCAAGTGATAAATCTCCTACTCTGTGAGAACTTGGGTGCATAGATCATGCCCCAGAGATCTCTTCTGGAAATATCCGTTGGAAACAATCAGTTATTTCCATCCAAAATTTTACCTTAAAATATCATACTGAGATTAAAATTTAAAACAAAAATTGAGGCAAGACATTCCTACTGTTACAGTAATCACTAAAAAAAAGAAGATAATAAATTGAATACGGGTGTTTCATGATTTATGATTTTACTTGGTAACTGCGTGACATTTATGAAGTTCTACAACCAATAGTCCTCTGTACAAAATTGTGAGTCAGCCTTTATAAAATCCATTATAAAAGAAATTTTAAAAATCATGTAACGGTTAATATTTACTCTGTATTAGACTGCCAAAGGGTGCCAATACAAAGTATCAGAAATCTGTTGGCTTTTATAAATGATATTTATTTGAGATAAAAACTTACAGTTATAAGGCTCTAAAGAATCCATCTCAAGGTTGCTTTCTCACCAAAGTCAGTTGCCACATCTTGAAGCAAGATGGTCACTGATCTCTGCGAGGGTTCAGCCTTCCCCTCTGGGCTTCCTTTTCCTCAGCTTCAGGCTGACACAGGGCTTGTCTCTCAGGACTTCCTCTCTCTCCTGGCATAAGGTTTATTTCTTCCCTGGCTTTCTATATCAGTCTCATCTCTTCTGGTCTCATCACAAAGTCAGCTGCAAGCCATCAGGTAAAAGCCTCATCTCTCTCACCAGGGCCCCAGGATCAAAAATGGCAAAATTCTCTCCTCTTCCTGTGTGTCTTCTTGAGTGAGTGTCCAATTAAATCAGCCCACAAGGGGGCAGGGACCCAATCTGAGCTATGCCTTACTGATGTAGTCCAATCAGAAGACCTAAATTGATTTTATCAAGTAAACTTAATTAGAGATCCCTCACTGAATTTAATAAAATCAAAGAGAAGAAGGTTAGTTTACAAACATAAACTTTCTCTTTTTGGGATTCATAAGTAATCTCCAACTTTCACATACACCAGAGCTAAAATAGAAGAGCAATAATTTGGAGGAGATCCCCAGATTATCAGAATGATTAATAACAATGTCCTCCCAACTTCTCCTTACTGCCTGATTCCAAAGCCACTCCCCCATTTTTAGGTATTTGCTAAAATAGCACCCCAACCTGCATCCATTAACAAAATCGGTATTAGTTATCTATTGCTGCGTAACAAATTACCCCAAAACCTAGTAGCTTATACAGCAAACATTTATTACCTCCTACTCTCTATGGCTCACTAGTTCAGGAATGACTTAACTGGGTGGTTCTGGCTTAGGTCTCTCAGATGGTTGCACTTAAGATGTTGACTGGGAATACAGAAACCTAAGGCTTGGTAGGGGCTAAGGGATCCACTTTCAAGATATTTCAGCCACATGACTATTAAAACAAGGCTTTAGTTCCTTACTATCTTTTGGTAGGAAGTTTCAATTCCTCCCTACATGGTGCTTACCATAAAATTGCTTGAGTGTTTTCAAGACATGGCAGCTGGCTGGCTTCCCCCAGAGAGAGTGATTCCAAAGAAAGTGAAGCAAGAAGGAAGCCACAATGCCTTTTTTTCTTCAAAGTTATGAACCATCATTATCATCATATAACATTCATTAAAAGTAAATCACTAAGGTAAGTTAAGGTTAAGGGAGTGCATATGGAGAATTTAATTCTGCCTACTGAAGATAGGCACTTCAAAGAATTTAAAACCACCACAGATACCTACCAGGGAATATTAGATATCAAACAGCACCTTCATCTTATAAATTACCATTTGATGATCTCATCCTTATTTGGGCTAAAGGTCAATAGCAAACATCAACACAATCTAGGAAATATTGCTAGAGCTCACAAACCAGTTGCAAGTCAACCCTGTCCTCACTCAAACCACAAAGAGATACTACGCCCCAATTTAGAATGACTAAACTTTAAAAAATGTAATACTGGCAATACTAATGATGCAGAGCAAAGGGAGCTCTCATACATTGCTGGAGGAAATGAAAAGTGATACACACATTTATGAAAACATTTTCCAGATTCTTATAAATTAAAATGCATATGACCATATAACCCAGAAATTACACTCCTAGGTATTTACTCAAGAGAATTAAAGGTTATTGTATTAGTCAGCTAAAGGGGTGCTGATGCAAAATACAAGAAACTAATTGATTTTTATAAAAAGTATTTATTTGGGGTAGGAGCTTACAGATACCAGGCCATAAAGCATAAGTTACTTGCCTCACCAAAGTCAGTTTTCACGTGTTGGAGCAAGATGGCTGACTACATCTGTGAGGGTTCAGGCTTCCTGGGTTCCTCTCTTCCCAGGGCTTTCTTCTTTACAGGTTTAGGATTTCTCTCTTCCCGGGACTCCAGCTTAAGGCTTTAGCATCAAACTCCAACATCAAAACTCTAACATCAAAAACCCTTAACTCTGTCCTTTGCCATGACTTTTATCTGTGAATCTCCACCCACCAAAGGGTGGGGATTCAATGCCCTACTGACACAAGAGGTTTGCATAATTACTTAATCAAGTAAATTTATGAATCCAATATAATCTAATATGCCCAGAGGAAAAGATCAGTTTGCAAACATAATCCAATATTTCTTTTTGGAATTTGTAAATAATATCAAACTGTTACAGTTATGTTCACACAAAAACTTATATGTGGGTGTTTAGAGCAACTTTCTTCATAATCTACAAACTCTGAAGACAACCCATATATTCTTTAGCTGATGAACAATTAAACAAACTGTAGTACATCCATAAAATAGACTACCTCTTACCAAGATAAGTGAACTAACACTAACACATATAGCAGCATTTATGAACCTCAAATGCATTATGCTAAGTGGAAGATAACTCCAAAGATATATACTGAGGATTGTGGAAAGATGGCAGATTAGGGAGTTCCAGAACATAGTGCTTCCACCAGAAAAACTATTAAACAAGCAGGGACTGTCTGAAAAAAACTATTTTGAAACTTTGGAGTCCAGAAGAACATTGTTCACCATCCGGGGAAGAATGGGAAGAAGCAGCTGATAAATTATGCAAAGTACAGAAACAAGCTCATAAAGGAACATAAAAATTCTCTTCCACAAGACAAGGGGTGGGTACAGCGAATCACTGATCATATTTTTTTATTAATATGGCAATTTAAAGCTTTTGTGGACCTCAGAAAATCATGTCCATATGGTTACTCCATTCCTGTGCATGTAAACCTATTGTTGGTATGAACCCTTGATTAAATTACTTCAGTTAAGGGTCTTTGGTAAGATTGTGTAACTCAGTGTGGGTTTTAATCCTCTTATTGGAGTCCTTTATAAATGGAGGAATAAAAAGCTGCAGACACAGAAAAAAGTTGCAGAGACAGAAAGGAACCTTGGACTTAAGAAGGAAGGCTCCAGGAATCAGAAGCTGAAATCAATGTAACACAGAAGTTGAGAGGAGGCCACCTTAGCCAGAAGTTAAAAGAATGAGGCCCTAGGGGAGAAGAAAGAGACTAGCAGATGCTGCCAGGTACCCACAGCTGCAGTTCAGGAAGAATAATGCCATGATTTGGACACTTTCATAGCATCGGAACTGTAGGCTTTTAAATTAATAAATCCCCATTGTAAAAGCTAAACAATTTCTAGTATATTGTTCCCAGCAACTTTCAGCAAACAAAGATCATTAGCAAATTCATTTCACATGGGGAGAGTGGTGTCCAAGGGTGGCCATTGTTTTAACCTTCCCAGACAAAGGCAGTGGTGGAGAAAATTTAAATGCATTATGCTTCCTCAGAGCTGCAGGGAACATTTGATTGAAGGGCTGTATTTGTTCTGCAAGCCAAGAAAGGTCATCTTTGGGAAGCTGAGGAATAACCTCATGGTGTCCTACCTGATCACCTTCCATGGGCATTTTGGAGACAGTCTGCAGCCACTTTATGTAAAATGAAGAAACAGATATCATAGAGAATAAATTCCAGAATTAACATTTTAAAATATTAAAATGTTCAGTGTGCAACAAGGGTATTAAAAAAAAAAACAAACAGAAAATGATGTCCAGGCACCAGGGGCTAGATGAGATGCTGAGCAATCAGCCCAGTGATGGAGTACCCAGCTGTACATCAGACAAGCTCCAGGCTTGTACATTTGTATGTGTATATTTATCCATTTTCCCTTTCCTCTCCCAGGTATTTTTTGTTTCTTTCCTTTCTCCCTTTTCTCACACAGGTACATATAGAGAAGTGAGCCATGGGGTGATTGATTGGCAGGCAAGGCAACCAACAAAGAAGAGCCCAGCCAATTGCCAGAGGCCTAACAGGGAGGCCCTTTTATTTATTTTTTCTCCCTTTCCTCACACAGTTACCCGCAAAGAGGTAGAGCCTGGATTGATGGACACAGGCAGCCAAGGAGGAAGAACCTAGTCAATTACCAGTTGCATGAGAAGGAGGACCAACCAGGTGTTTTTCCAACCTTTCCTCATCTGGATATCTACAGAGAGGAAAGATGCACAGTTATTGATTAGTGGGCACGAGCGGTGATGAGCTGGAGACTGACTAGTAGCAGGAAGCATGGGGGAGGTCCAGTTGTAGGGATTTTTTGTTTGTTTGTGTTTTTGGTTTTTCTCCCTTTCCTCATCCTGGTCACTGAAGAGAGGCGGGATGCAGGGTGATTGATTAGGAGCATGGGCAACCAAGGGAAGGAGCTTGCCTGAAGCCTATGACATGAGAGAGAGGCTTACTGTTTTTATTTTTTCATTTTTTCTTTCTTTCCTCATTCTTTCTTAAAATGACTTCTGTCACTTTTTCTATATTCCTTGTTTTTTTCTGGTTTTCCTTATTTTTTTCCTTCCTTTTTAAAATTTTTTTACATATCTACATGTTTTTCTTTTCTTTTTTTACTATACATTGTTAGGTTTGAGGAGAAGCCAATGGAGGCATCTTAGAAATCAGACTGGAAGCTGAGGTCACTTTAAGCAAAGCCCCTAATAAAAGAGAGAGCCTAGCAGACGAGCTGAGTCTGGACAGACTACAGCCCCAAGGGAGGGGGAGAAGGGGATTTTTCTAACTCACTCTGGGGCTAAACTACAAAGGACTAGGTTGGGATGATTTATGCTAGCCCTGTAGCTTCAGGGTCAGGATGTGATAACTCATATTGGCTTTGTAGTTCCACCTGCATCCTAGGTGTTCTCATTCTTCCCACACAGGTTTACTTAGATATTGACAGGGATGCTCAGGGAGGAAGCAGAGGGGAGAGCTCTGGTTTCCTGTCACAGGAATGTTCAGTTGCAGGAGGAGGGAAGAAGGTGGTGGAGAGGAGAGGCAGGGTGGGTGCTCTGGGTTTAACATATATATTTCTTTCTTTCCTCTCTTATATATTCTTTTTTTGGTCTTTTATGGTAAACACAGGCAATTTTAAACATTTTTAAAAAGTGGGAAAAAGTGTCAAAAATGACACATAACACAAAGCTAAACAAAAATAAAACCCTGGGCAGCAGAGAGAAACTGACCAATCAGAATAAACCCATCAAGATAAACAGATGCCCAGACATCAGCAAAACATTACAAGGCATACTAAGAAACAGGAAGATATGACCCAGCCAAAATGAACAAACTAAAATGCAGGAGGAGACCCAAAATGTGGAACAACTAATCAAAGATGTCTAAACAAATTCCCTAAATCAATTCAATGAGATGAGGAAAGAGATAAAGAATAAGAAGATGCTGGGTGAACATACAAAAGGAATTGTAAACATCCATGAAGAATAACAGATCTTATGGTAATGAAAAGCACAATGGAAGAAATTAAAAATACACAATTTCACACAACAGCATATTTGGACAGGCAGAGGAATAAATAGTGAAGTAGAAGATAGGCCATCTGAAGTCACACAGATAAAACATATAGATCAAAAAAAAAGGAAAAAACTCAGGCAATTGTATGACAGCACAAAATGCACAGACATAAGCATTATGTCTGAAGGACATTATGTCTGAATGTCAGAAGGAGAAGAGAGTGGAACAGGGTCAGAAGGAAATTCTGAAAATTCCCCAACTCTTATGAGGGCTAAGTCTATACATGTCCAGGAAGTGCAGCATACTCCAAGTGGAATAATTCCTAGCAGGCCTACCCCATGACACGTACTAATCAGATTGTCAAATGCCAAAGATGAGAAGAGAATCCTGGAAGCAGCAAGAAAAAAGAGATCCATCAAATATTAAGGATGCTTGATAGAATTAAGTTCTGATTTCTCATTGGAAACCATGGAAGTAAGAAGACAGTGGTGTGATACAGTTAAGATGCTGAAAGAAAAAAAAAAAAAAAAACACCAGCCAAAAAAATCTGTATCCAGCAAAATTATCCTTCAAAAATGAGGGAGAGCTCAAAAGATTCACAAATTAACAAAAAGAGAAATTGTCAACCAGAGTCTTACCCTTCAAGAAGTTCTAAAGAGAGTTCTGCAGAGTGAAAGGAAAAGAGAGGAGAGAGAGGTTTTTAGAAGAGTGTAGGAAAGCAGATGACTAGTAAGTGTAATTAAAAGGGTAAAAAAGAAAAATAAAATATGATATATACATAAGCCTAAAAAATGGCTGAAGTAAGTACTACATTAACAGTAATAACAGTGAACATTAATAGTTTAAACTCCTCAATCAAGGGATTCAGATTGAAAAAAAAATGGATGAAAAAATATAATCCATCTATATGATGTCTAAAAGTGACACTTTGGATATAAGGACATAAATAGGTTGCAAGTGAAAGATTTCAAAAATATTTTCCCCAGAAACAATAACCAAAAATGGGTTGGAGTAGCTATGCTAAAATCTGAAAAAAAAATAGACTATAAATGCAAAAGTGTCGTACAAGACAAAGAAAGACACTATATATATTTTTTAAGATTTATTTTATTCATTTCTCTCCCCTTCTCCCCCCCCCCCACACACATTGTTTGCTCTCTGTGTCCATTCACCACATGCTCTTCTGCATCTGCCTGCATTGTCAGGTGGCACCTGGAAGCTGCATCTCTTTTGCATCATCTTGCTGTATCAGCTCTCCAAGTATGCAGCACCACTCATGGGTGGGCTGTGCTTTTTTCAGGTGGGGAAGCTCTCCTTGCAGGGCACACTGCTTGTTCATGAGGCACCCCTACACAGGGGCACCCCTGCATGGCACAACAACCTTGTGTGCAGCAGCACTGTGTGTGGCCAGCTTACCACACAGGTCAGGAGGCCCTGGGTATTGAACCTTGGACCCTCCATATGGTAGGTGGAAACTCCATCAGTTGAACCACATCTGCTTCCATATATATATTAATAAAAGGGGAAATCTACCAAAAAGAAAGAACAATCATAAATATTTATGCACCCAACCAGGTTGCCACAAAATTCATGAGGCAAACATTTTAAAACTAAGTAAAGAAATAGATACCCTTACACTCATACTGGGAAACTTCAATATACCACTCTCAGCAATAGACAGATCATCTCAACAGAGGATCCAAAAAGAAACAGATTTTGAATAATACATTAGAGGAACTATAGACATGTACAGAACACTGCACCCAAAAACAGCAGGATATGCATTTTTCTCAAGTGCTCATGGATTATTCTCAGTGGCATATTGCATTAGCTCATAGAAAAGTCTCAATGAATTCAGAAAGATTGAAATTATACAAAGCATTATCTTTGCCCACAAAAAATGCAGATGGAAAACAATAATGAGTGGACAACTGGAAATTTCACAAATATATGGAAGTTAACACACTCTCTCTTTTATTTTGCTATAGACTACAACACAAATAATCAGTGATTCAAGTAGGAAACTGCAAGCAAAATCAGTAAATATTTCAAAGTGAATGAAAATCAGAAAACAACCTATTAAAACTTATGTATGCAGAGAAGGTAGCACTGAGAAAGAAATTTCTCATCCTAAATACCTATATTCAAAAAGAGGAAAAAGCTAAAATCAAAGACCTAGCTGCACATCTGGAAGAACTAGAAAAAGAACAGCAAAGTAATGCCAAAGGAAGCAGAAGGAAAAAATAATAAAGATTAGAGCAGAATTAAATAAAATTGAGAATAAAAAACAATAGAGAAGGATCAAAGATCTAAATATAAAATCCAGGACCATAAAACTACCAGAAAAAAATGTAGGGAACATCTTAAGGACTTGTGGTAGGTGGTTTCTTGGACCTTACATCCAAAGCATGTGCAACAAAAGAAAAAATAAATAAGTGAAACCTCTTCAAAATTAAACAGTTTTGCACATCACAGGACTTGGTCAAAAGGATAGAAAGACAACCAAGTCAATGAGAGAAAATATTTGGAAATCCTATTTCAATATGGGTTTAATATCTATTATATATAAAGAGTTGTTACAAATCAATGATAAAAAGACAAATGACTCAATTTTAAAATGGGCAAAAACTTGAATAGACATTTGTCCAAGGAAGAAATGCAACTGTCAAAAAAAAAGGAAACATGAAAAAAACGTTCACTATCACTAATGATTAAGGAAATCATTTGCATTTCACCCTTTTGACTACGTCCTGAGCAATCTGAGGGGGAAATAAGAAAAAATTTCCATTTAAAATAGCACCTAAAGGAATCAAATATCTAGGAATAAACGGAGTTAAATGTGCAAAGGACTTGTACACAGAAAAATATGTAACATTACTAAAAGACATCAAGTAAGACCTAAATAAATGGAAGGATAGTCCATTTTCATGGATTGAAAGAATAAATATCAATAAGATATCAATACTAAATAAATTGATTTATAGACTACCAATAAAAATTCCATCATTTTAAAAATTTTTTTACATTCTCTTTTTATTTTTTAAAAGATAACATAAATATTACAAAGAATATATAGGGTATTCCCATAGGTGCTGCTCCCCACACCTCCCACATTTTCCCACATTAGCAACATTTTTCATTGGTGTTGTACATTCATTATAATTAATAAACATATTTTGGAACATTAGCATTGCCACTAAGCATGGATTATAGTTAACAAGGTAGTTTACACTCTCTCCCACTCAATTCCGTAGGTTATGGCAAGATATATAATGGTCTGTATCTGTCATTTTAATGTCATTCAGGACTATTCCCAAGTCCCAAAAATGCCCCTGTATTACACTTGTTTTTCACTATCTCTACCCTCAGATCAGCCAGTAGCCACTGCCTCCATGTCAATAATATAAGTTCTTCCATTGCTGGCATCACAATAATCTATAGTAGAATACTAGTAAATCTACTTTAGTCCACAGTTCAAACCCCAATCCAAGGATTCTGGGATGGTGATGTCCACCCCACCTTTAGTTGAGGGGGGTGGCTTTGATCCCATACAGCCAATGGATGGGACTCTCTTGCTTGCAGTTGTAGACACTCTTGGTTCCTTGATATGTTGGTTTTCCATAATCTCCTCCTTGTTATTTGAACTGGGCTAGTCCAATGAGTAGGTGTTGCAACTCCTTTGAGATTCAGGGCTCAGCTGGCACATGGACAGGACAAAGGTTCAAGTGTCTTGGACAAACCCCTACAAACTCCAGCACCAACTATAAGTTCAAATAGAAGGGACAGAAGAGGTGTGTGTAGAGAAGTCATGTCTGATCCAACTCTGTCACACTCAGGAGCACAAAATCCAAAGTAGGGCCCACTAACAAGGCACCAAAATCCAGAGCTATCTACCATGACCATAGGACTGGGTGTCTCCAGGGCTCTCAGGAGTCCCACTATTTGGGGTAGTATCTACTTTGGCTGTTAGAGAGATCCTGCTGAGAAGTGCATAAGTGTTACCTCTGGAATGATCTCCAGACTCACTTTAAAGCCTCTTAGCCATGTAAACTCAGTTGTCTTTACCTTTTTCCCCTTTTGATCAAGGTCTTTTTTTTTTTTTTTTCTAGTTGCATTACTTTTTGGTGCCTGGTAGCAATCCCTCAGTGCCAGGGAGGCTTATCCCCAGGAGTCATGTCCCATGCTGGGGAGAAGTTATTGTGTTTATATGCTGATTTAGGTTTAAAGAGAGGACATATTTGAGCATTAAGGAGGCTCCCAATACGTAACTCTTAGGTATGCTACAACATTAGGCTGAGTTTCAATATCAAGAGCAAAGGGGTAAAATGTAAACAACATCATTTTTTAAAGTAATGGAAAAGCCAATTATCAAATTTGTTTGTATGGGTAAGGGTTCCCAAAGAGCCAAAATCATCTGGAAAATGAAAAATTAGGTTGGAGGACTCACACCATCTGGCTTTAAAGAAGGGATTCTTAACCAGGGGTTCATGAAGCAAAGGATCTGTGGAAATGTTTCAGGGTGTCTGTGAACTTGAACTGAAAAAAAAAATCAACCTATTATTTTTATTTTCTTTGACCTCCAATGTTGAGTGTCATAAAACTATCTGCCACTACATTCTGGGGAAGGGTCTGTGGTTTTCATCTAACTGGCAAAGGGGTCCATGGAACAAAAATTGTTAAGAACCTCTGCTTTAAAGTATACTACAATGCTACTGTTGTCAAAATTACATGATATTGCTACAAGGATAGACATATTGACTAATAGAAGCAAAATGAGAGATCTGAAATAGATCCACACATCTACAACCAACTGATAATTGATGAGGTTGCAAAGTCCACTCAATTGGGACAGATTAGTCTCTAACAAATGTGCAGGGAGAACTGGATAACCATAGCCAAAAGAATGAAAGAGGATCCCTATCTCATGCATTATACAAAATTAACTCAAGATGAATCAAGACCTAAATACAAGAGCCAGGACCAAAAATCTCCTAGAAGATAATGTAGTGGAGTTTCTATGTTACCTAGTGACAAGCAATGGTTTCATGAACCTTACACCCAAAGTTCAAGCAATGGAAAAAAAAAATAGACAAATGAAACCTTCTCAAAATTGAAAAGTTTGTGCTTCAAAGGACTTTGTCAAGAAAGTTGAAAGGCAAACTACTCAATGGGAGAAAATATTTGGAAACAAAGTATCCCATAAGGGTCTGTGATGGTTTGAATTTTGTGAATCACAGATATCAATTATATTCTTATAGTAATCCATTCCTGTGTGTGCTGGGTCCTTTGATTGCATTAATTTCAGTTAAATGGGCTTTGATTAGATTATTAGGCAAGGCTACTTTAGGACTTTTGATTGCACTAATTCAGTGAGGCATGAGGCAGGTTGGATCACCACCCCCTCTGATACAGAGACACACAGAGAGATACACAGAAGGAAAAAAGCCACCATTTTGATTCTGCTGTGAGAAAGAGTGGACTGCAGGAAAATAGAGAAGCCCCAAGAGGTTGAGAGAGGTCAAGGAATCTGGAATCAACAGAGCAAAGAGGTCCCCAAGGCTCATGGAAGAGCTCAAGGCTGAGGAGACAAGGCTTACCATATGACCGATAGCCCACAGCTGAACTCAAGGAGATGGTGGGCTTTGAGAGCAAAGCAGGGAGCTTCTCATATATTGCCCACCATCCTCAACTTGGACCTTTCATGGCCTCAGAACTGTAAGTTTTACCCCCCCAAAAAAATTCCATTATAATATCCAACCCATATCTGGTACTCTGCATCAACAGCCCTGTGGCAAATTAAGATAGCATCTAATATCTAGAATATATAAACAAATCCTACAATTCAATAATCAAAAAGGAACAACCTATTTTTAAAATGGGCAAGAGATATGAACACTCTTTGAAAAAGGAAATATGGATGGCTAAAAAGTACATGAAAAGATGGGCAACATCACTAGGTAGTAGGAAAATGTAAATCAAAGCAATGAGATATTTCACACTTACTGGACTGGCTGCTGTAAAAAACAACAACAACAACAGAAACAGCAGCCAGTCCAGTAGGTGTGAAGAAATAAAAACATTCATTCACGCTGGTGGTGTAGAGTGGTGCAGCTGCTCTAAAGGACAGTTTTGCAGTTCCTCAAGAAGCTAAGTATAGAGTTGCCATATCATCCAGCAATCCCACTTTGTATATGCCCAGAAGAATTGAAAGCAGGGGAAAGAGTAGATATATGTATATCAAAGTTCATAGCAGCCTTATTCATAAATGCCAAAGATGGAAGCAACCCAGGAATCTGTGAACAGATGAATGGATAAATGTGGTACATACATACAATGGAATATTATTAAGCTGTAAGAAGGAATGAAGTTTTGACACCTGCGTCAACATGGATGAATCTCAAGGACCTTGTGTTGAGTGAAATAAGCCAGACACCAAAGGACAAATATTGCATGATCTCACTAATATGAACAAAGAATAGTAAGCAGGCTTATAGGGAAAGAGTCTGGAAGATAGATTCTTGGAAAATAGGAGGAGAGTAGAGATTAGTGAGCTGATGCTAAATTTATGCAGAATTTGAAATTAGGTTGATTATAAAACTTTGGAAATGGACAGAGGCAATGATGTCATAGTGATACAAGTGTAATTAACAGTGCTGAAGTGTGAGTGTGAATGTAGTTGAAGGGGAAGTTTTGGCCCATCCATGAAGCTAGAAGGAAAGCTAGAGGATAAAATGGGTGACTGTATAACTCAGCGAATAGGACTATGGCTAAAATAAGAATGTCCTTTCTTATCTTAAGAAATGTAAGAAATGTTAAGAATGAATATAAGAAATATAAGATGTTCTTTCAGGATCTGTAACACAGGTACATCACTAGTACAGGGTGCTGATAGTGGGGTGATATTTGGGAGAAACTGCAACTAAAGCATACTTCTATGGGATATGAATATATTTGTGTGACCATAGGTATGGTTTTTTGATAAATAGAGGTCCACACTGTAGCTAAAAAAACAGTAAACTATCATCCTGGGAAGCTCTGCTACTTTCTCAAATAAAATAGCAAAAAACTCTGGAAAATATAAGCTGTGCCTTATAAAAGAAAATAGGTCTATATGCCAAGGCCTTAATCCTAATATTTGTATGTATGAACTTTATTCTGTATCCATGAAACTTTACCTAATTATAATTAATGCCTAAGAGTTACCTCCTGAAACCTCCTTGTTCCTCAAATGTGGCTTCTCTCTAAACTAAATTCTGCCAATAAACTCATGACCTCCTCCCAACCCTGCCCCCGAATGGGACATGACTCCTGGGGATGTCTCCCTGGCACTTGATTAGTATCAAGCATTTATCAGTGATGCATTTGGAAAAAGACCTTGACCAAATTGGGGAAACATTAAATAAAGAAGAGTTTTTATGGCTACAAGATTTCAAAGTGAGTCAGGAATTCATTCTGGAGGTTACATTTACACAGTTCTTGGACAGACTTCACCAATTGCCTCAGTTAACAAAGCCTCAAACTAGAGTATTTCTGAGGACCATAGGGACATCCGCACACCAGAGGCAAGGCATACAGCCTCACGAAATTAACACTCCTTTGGCAGGCCCTATTACTTAAATCATCAGATTTTCCATATGCCAGTTGAGCACTGAATCTCAGCAGAGTTGCAGCCAACTCCTACTGTCCAGTTCTTCAGGCATCCCCTGAGCAACCAACAAAATGATGATGATGGACAAGTTCCGTCACCCCCAAAAAGGAGTATCTACAACTGCGATTAAAACAATTCATTCTATCTGACCAATAATGGCTAAGTCTCCTCTCAGCCTAAAGCATTCAGAACAGACATCATCCCAAATCCCTCAAGATTGGGGAATGGGGTGAGTGTAACCATGGATCAAAGTAGATTTATTGTTATTGTAGTTTTTATCTTGTGTTAAAGGATGAGCATGTAACATTGATATAAGGGTAGTAGTTGCCAGGGGTTCAGAAGGAAGGATGAGGGATTGATAGGTATAAACAGGGTCTATTTAGGGCAGTGAAATTGTTCTGAATAATACTGTAATGACAGTCACATGACATTATACATTTTTCAAAGCCTATGAAATTGTACAGCACAAAGTGTAAACAATAATGTAAACTATAGACTTTGGTTCATAGCAATGTTTCAATGCTTCAATATTGGTTCATCATTGTAACAAATGTACCACACTAATCTAAGATGTTAATAATAGGGAAAACTATGAGTGTTGGGGTGTGTGTTTGGGAGAGAGATGTATGGTAATTCCCTATAATTTTATTCTAATTTTTCTATGAATGTAAATCTAAAACATCTCTAAAACTAAAGTGTGTTATTACAATAAATAATTAAAATAAAATGCTGAAAGAAAACAACTGCCAGCCAAGAGTTTTATGACCAGCAGTACTTTCAAAAATAAGAGAGAGATTAAGACATTCCCAGATTTTAAAAAGCCACAGAAATTAACAAGCACTAAATCTACCCTATAACCAAAGCTAAAGGGAGTTCATCAGACTGAGACTAACAGGGATTCAAAGCAGCAAAGAGAAATAAAGACCTGTGGTAATGGTAGTCTTTCATGTAATTATATATGCCTGTATTACTATAGTATACTCTTTGGTATATAACTTCACTTCTTACTTCCTACAGGTACTAAAATGCAAATGAATAAAAAAGTAATGTTAATCTATGGTTTGGGTATACAATGTACAAAGATATAAATGGTAAAAAGTATAAAAAATAGCAGGGGGATAGAGAGATATAGGAAAAGCATATGTATATACTATTAAAATTAAGCTGGTGTATTAATCAGCCAAAGGGGTGTGGATGCAAAATACTGGAAAGTGGTCGGTTTTTATAAACAGTATTTTTGGGGGGGGGGGGTAGGAGCTTACAGATACCATGCCATAAGCATAAGTTACTTCCCTCAACAAAGTCTATTTTTACATGTTGCAGCAAGATGGCTGCCAACATCTGCAAGGGTTCAGGCTTCTTGTGTTCCCCTCTTCCAGGGTCTTACTACTCTCTGGTTTCAGGGTTCCTCTCTTCCCAGGGCTTCCTTCTTCCCAGGCTCAGCGTTCCTCTCTTCCTGGGGCTTGCTTCTGTTTCCACTGTAGCTTACTTCCTGGGCTCCAGCTTAAGGCTTCAGCATTGAACTCCAACATCAAAAATGCTCAGTTCTGTCTTTTGCCATGCCTTTTACCTGTGAGTCCCCACCCTTTGGACGTGGTCCAATCAAAGCCCTAACTGCTACAGCTGTTATTAAACCAATTATTATTGTTACACATTTAGGATGTTAAATTTTAACCTCATGGAAAACACAAGGAATATAGATGAAAAAGGTATCCAGATAAAAATGAGAATGCACTCAATATGGTACAACATAAAAAAATGAAACAAACATAAAAGTGGGCATTAATGCAAGTAAGGGACAAAAATGGTATAAGACTCACAAACACTAAATAACAAAATGACAGAAGAAAGTCCTGTATTATCACTATTGACATTAAATGTAAATGGATTAAACTCTCCAGTCAAAAGTTAGAGATTGGCAGAGTGGATAACATAGCATGGTCAAACTGTATTCTGTCTGTAAGAGACTCACCTTAAATTCAAAAAGGTTGAAAGCAGAAGAATAGAAAATATATATATACCATGCAAATAGTAACCAAGAGAGTTGAGGTAGCTTTACTAATTTCAGATAAAACAAACTTTAAATAAAAAAGTTAGGAGGAACACAGATGGTCATTATGCATAAATAAAGTAGATAATCCATTGAGAAGAAATAACAATTATGAATATTTTTGCACCTAACAGCAGAGCCCCAGAATATATGAAGCATACACTGACAGATTTGAAAAGAGAAACTGAATGTTCTACATTAATGGTAGGAGACTTTAATAGATCACTTTCAATAATGGATAGAACATCTAGTCACAGGATCAACAAGGATATACAAGATTTAAACAGTGTTCTAAAACACCTACATCTAAAGGAATATGTGTTCAGAAGTGCACATGGATCATTCTCCAGGATAGAACATAAGTTAGGTCTGAAGACAAGTTTTAATAATCTCAAAAATATTGAAGTCATACAATGTATATTCTCAGACCACAAAGAAAAGAAGCTAGAAATCAATCACACAGGGAGAAATAGAATATTCACAAATATGTGGAAATCAAACTGCATACTCTTTAATAAGCAATAGATTAAAGAGGAAATCACAAGAGAAATTAGGAAATATCTTGAGGCAAATGAAAACAAAAATACAACATTAAAAAACCTATAAGATGCAGCAAGTACAGTACTGAGAGGCAAATTAATAGCTTTAACTGCATACATTACACATATTTGTTTTGTAAGTTCACAACTTTTACTATACACTTAATATTTATGTACATTCATGTATGAATAACATATTTCAATAAAATTTTAAATGAAAAAAGATTTCAAATAGAGATTTAACCTCAAAGCTGGAATAAGTAGAAAAAGAAGAGCAAACTAAATAAAAAATGAGCAAAAGGAAGGAAATAAAAGGTGAGAGTGGAGATAAATGAAGTAGAAAAAAGTTTCAAAAAAAACAAAAAAAATCTGGTTCTTTGAGAAGTTAAATAAAATTAACAAACCTTAGATAGATGTACATTGAAAAAGGGAGAGGATGCAAAAAATGAAATAAAAAATGAAAAGGGAGATATTATTAACAACACTGCTGAAAGAGAATGGACTATCAAAGGATACTATAAACACCGGCATGCCAGTTAATTCGATAAACTACGTGAAATGGGCAAATTCTTAAAAATACTAATACTACTTACACTGACTCAAGAAGAAATAGAAGATCTAAAAAAAAAAAAAAAGAGAGAGAGACTGAATCAGTAATCAAAAACCTCCCATCAAAAAAAAGACTAGGACCAGAAGGCTTCACAGGCAATTCTACCAAACATTAAAAGACTTAATTCCAATGCTGCTGAAACTCTTTCCAAAATTTGAAGAGCTGGGAACACTCCCTAATTCATTCCACAAGGCCAACATCACCATCATACAAAAAAAAAAAAAAAAGACACCACAAGGAAAGAAATCTACAGAACAATCTCTCTTATGAATATAGATGTAAATGTCTGCAACAAAACCTGACAAATGGAATCCAACAGCATATTAAAAGATTTACAGAGAGGAAGAAGCAAGATGGTCACTGAGTGAACCTGCCTTGTGGTCTCTCCTGGGAAGAGACGGCTGGGCGCAGCTGGAGGTTCTCCGAGGCGGGGCTTTTTGGGGATTTTTGCAGGGCAGGAAGAGTCTGGACATCGATTTGGTGGAAAGGTAACTGAGAGGATTGGTCTATAAGATATAATTTGGGTTCTATTGCCCGGAGGTGAGACCTGCACACGGGTTCCTCCCTCTTGGGGGTGGGTGGAGCCACGGTGCCACGCAGCGGCTCAGCTTTTTGGTGGCTCTGCGATGCTGGGGAGTTCGCGAGTCCTGGGGGGGCTGTTGGCAGGTTGATGTGACAGGTCACCTTTGCAGATCGATTTGGGGAGATAGACGGTGTTTTGTTGTGAAGCGGGGAAAATTTTTGATTGCGGACACAAATAATAGCGCTTCTGCCTAAAGCCCTGCCCCCACAAGCCCGACTGCTGATCTGCAACCGAATTAGGCTGTAGGCAATAAAGGGACGTAATTGGGAAGTTGTTTCAGGGTGCGGCGAGGGAGGAGGACATGTCTGGAAGCCGATTAGGGAATATTTTGCGAAGCTTAGGAATTCCGGTTTTGGAATCTGTTTTCGGCGTCATGGGCCGGGCTTTGGATCTGTGCCAGTAAAGTGGCTGCGGTGTAAAGGCACCCTCAAGTGGCAGTGTTGTGGAAGCACAGGGCGGGAGCTGTCCAAAAGCTGAAGTGATGATATACCCACATTAATGAGCCCTACTAAGTAAGTGAACTGCAGGGATAATATGCAGACATAATATAGAGTTTGCGGTTCTGACTTCCCCCATAGAGCTGGCACCCAGCTGTGGGGATCCCTGAGGGCTGTGTTACACTGCGGGGCTCCTAGTCTTCCTGTTGACCAGATGGGAGGTTGCCAGGTCTGAATCCCCTAAACTCTGGTGGCCCACACCCCAGAGAATCACACCTCTTGAGTCTTAATATCTCAGACTTTCCACCCCTGAATCCATCATGCCCTGAGGTCCATCCGAGGTCCTTGAATGCCATAGCCTTCAATGTTGGTGTTTTTTCTTTATAATTTCATTTTGTTTTGTTTTTATTTTCATTTTGTCTTATTTTTTACTTTTTTAAATGTCCTGATTGCTAACATTGTATTATCCCCTAGTCTTTTCTCACAGCATATCCCCCAAAGTCTTTTTTTTATTCAGTTATTTAGGGGTTTTTTTGTGGTTGTTGTTGTGTAGTTGGTGTTTTAATTGTGGTTCGTGTATATCTGTTTTTTTTTCTTTCCCCTACCTGTTCCCCACCCTTTGCCCACCCCCTTTTCCTTTCTTCTCTTCCCCCCTTTTTTATTTTTTTATTTTTTTCTTTTTCTGTTTTCTCTCTCCCTCATGTCCCTCATCTTCTACTTATTTTATTTTAACTCAATTATACAATAGGTGCAGCAGGAAACACCTCACATTTGCTGGGGTTTTCTCATCCTCCACTGCCTCATTTCTGTGTGAACTGATTTAGGCTACCTACACTATCCTCTTTCCCCTACATCTTGATATCCACCATCATCTACTGTCTCTCCTATATTCCACCTCCCACCTCCCTTTCTTTGATCCACGAAGTGTCTAAGTCTTAATTTCTAATACCTTTGTTTTGTTTTCTGTCTGTTATCCACTCTTGAAACTATTACCTTTCTTTTCTTTTTCCCTCTCTCACAAAAACAATAGCTTTTTAGCTCATACCATATTCCTCCCATATTCAATCATCTACCTCATAATAGGTACTCTACCTATTGCTATAAATTTACACAATTTACATGAATCTAACCTCCATCCTCCCAGATCTCATATTATTGCTTTGTTAACATATATCACCAATACTACTTTACACTTTTCCCTTGCTTTCACAATTGCCTTTCCCTGGCACTAATACTTTCCTTTAAAGTGAACTTAACCAACAACAAGAAATTAGAATAAGAACAAAGTGACAAAGTGTTTACTCAAAAACAACAGCTAATTAATCTCCAAGAGTAGACAAAGAAGCTAAGGAACTGATTAAATCCGTCAAGATTAAATAATGACCAGAAAGCAACAAAAAATCTACAAACCAAACCAGTAATCAGGAAAACATGGCTGAATCCAATCAACAAACCAAAAATCAGGAAGGGGAACAGAACTTTGCACAAGCAATGAAAGATCTCAGAACATTTATCACCGACAAATTTGATGAGGTAATTAAAGAGGTTAACAACATGAAGACGTCACTTGGAGGGGAAATTGCAGACATACACAAAAAGATAACAGATATGATGGGAATGAACACCACAGTTCAAGAAATCAAAAATACACTTGCAGCAAATATCAGCAGACTAGAAGAGGCAGAGCAGAGAATTAGTGATGTGGAAGACAGTACATCAGAAATCAAACAGATAGTAGAAGGGGTCGATAAAAAGATAGAAAAAATCCAGCTAGGACTTAGGGACCTGAATGACAATGCAAAACGCTCAAACATACGTATTATAGGCATTCCAGAAGGAGAAGAGAAGGGAAAGGGGTCAGAAGGAGTGTTGCAGGAAATAATGGCTGAAAACTTCCCAAATCTACTGAAAGACACAGATGTACATACCAAGAAGCACAGCGCACTCCACTAGTCATAAAACCCAACAGGCCCACCCCAAGACACATACTTGTCAAATTATCCAATGCTCAAGACAAAGAGAAAATCCTAAAAGCAGCAAGAGAAAAGAAAACCATCACATACAAGGGAAGCTCCATTAGATTAAGTGCTGATTTCTCATCTGAAACCATGGAGTCAAGAAGGCAGTGATATTATATAGTCAAGGTACTAAAGGAAAAAAATTTCCAACCAAGAATACTCTATCCAGCTAAACTAGCATTCAAACATGATGGAAAGTTCAAAATATTCGCAGACAAACAGAAACTGAAAGAATATACCAACAAGAAATCTCCCCTTCAAGAAATTCTAAGGGAGCTCTGCAGGAAGAAAGGAAAAAACAGGACAGGCAAAGTTGGAGGAGAGTATAAGAGCAACAACAACAACAAAAAGACAAAAAGAGAAAAGAAGAAAAAATACAAACAAAATATGACAAACACAAATCCAATCAAAATATGGCTAACACAAACAATTCCTTGAAAGTAATAACACTGAATGTCAATGGATTAAACTCACCTATCAAAAGATTCAGACTGGGACATTGGATAAGGAAATATGACCCATCCGTATGCTGTCTACAAGAGACACATCTTAGACCCAGAGACTCATGGAGGTTGAAAGTGAATGGCTGGAAAACAATCATACAAGCAAACAATAACCAAAAAAAGGCAGGAGTAGCTATATTACTATCAGACAAAATAGACTTTAAATGAGAAACAATTGTGAGAGACAAAGAAAGATACTAGGATTTTAGTGAAAGGGATAATCTGTCAAGAAGATCGAACAATCATAAATATTTATGCTCCTAACAATGGTGCCTCTAAATACGTGAGGCAAACGCTGGAAAAACTAAGTGAAAAAATAGATGCATCTACAATTATAGTGGGGGATTTTAATACACCACTATCAACTCTGGACAGAATATCTCAAAAGAGAATCACTAAAGAAACAAAACATTTGAACAGTATATTAGAGGAGCTGGATCTAATAGACATATATAGATCATTACACCCAAACACAGCAGGATATACATTTTTCTCAAGCGCACATGGATCATTCTCCAAGATAGACCATATGCTAGGCCACAAAGAAAGGCTGAATGAATTCAGAAAGATCGAAATCATACAAAACAATATCTCTGACCACAGTGGAGTCAAGCTGGAAATTTGCAAGGGACAGAAGCCCAGGTTTCACACCACGATTTGGAAATTAAACAGCACACTCTTAGAAAAACAGTGGGTCAAAGAGGAAATCTCAAAAGAAATCGATGACTACCTTGAATCAAATGATAATGATAACACAACATAGCAAAATTTATGGGATGCAGCAAAAGCAGTACTGAGAGGGAAATTTATAGCCATAAATTCATATATCAAAAAAGAAGAAAGAGGGAAAATTGAAGAACTGAATGCACATTTGAAGGAATTAGAAAAACAACAACAAAGTAAACCAACAGGAAGAAGAAGGAAGGAAATAACAAAGATAAGAGCAGAACTAAATGAAATAGAAAATAAGAAAGCACTAGAAAAGATAAACAAGACCAAGAGCTGGTTTTTTGAGAAGATCAACAAAATTGACAAACCTTTAGTGAGACTAACAAAGAAAAAAAGAGAGAAGATGCAAATACACAAAATAAGAAATGAGAAAGGAGATATCACCACTGACCCCACAGAAATAAAGACTATCATAAGAGGATACTTTGAAAAACTATATTCCAACAAAAATGACAATTGAGAAGAAATGGACAAATTCCTAGAAACACATAAGCAGCCCATATTGACAAAAGAAGAAATTGATGATCTTAACAAACCAATCTCAAGCAGAGAGATAGAATCAGTTATTAAAAATCTCCCAACTAAAAAGAGCCCAGGGCCAGATGGCTTCACAGGTGAATTTTACAAAACATTCCGGAAAGAACTAACACCAGTCCTGCTGAAACTACTCTAAAAAATCGAAACAGAAAGAATATTGCCGAACTCCTTCTATGATGCCAACATTACCCGAGTACCAAAGCCAAACAAAGACACCACAAGAAAGGAAAATTACAGACCAATTTCTCTAATGAACCTAGATGCAAAAAATACTTAACAAAATACTTGCTAATCGTATTCAACAACACATTAAACGAATTATACATCACGACCAAGTGGGATTCATCCCAGGTATGCAAGGATGGTTCAACATAAGAAAATCAATCAACGTAATACACCATATAAACAGATTAAAGGAAAAAAATCACATGATTATATCTATAGATGCAGAAAAAGCATTTGACAAAATACAGCACCCTTTCTTGATAAAAACACTCCAAAAGACTGGAATACAAGGAAATTTTTTGAACATGATAAAGAGTATATACGAAAAACCTAAAGCCAACATTGTTTACAATGGAGAAATCCTAGAATCCTTCCCTCTAAACTCAGGAACAAGACAAGGATGCCCATTGTCTCCGCTTCTATTTAACATTGTCTTAGAAGTACTTGCTCGAGCACTGAGGCAAGAACCAGAAATAAAAGGCATTCAAATCGGAAAGGAAGAAGTCAGAATTTCATTATTTGCAGATGACATGATCCTATACATAGAAAACCCTGAGAGATCTACAACAAAGCTTCTAGAACTCATAAATGAGTTTAGTAAAGTCGCAGGTTATAAGATCAATGTGCAAAAATAAGTAGCATTTCTGTACACCAATAATGAGCAAGATCAGAAGGAAATCAAGAAACAAATACCATTCACAATAGTAAATTAAAAAATCAAATACTTAGGAATAAATTTAACTAAAGAGGTAAAAAAACTTATACACCGAGAACTATACAATACTGTTCAAGGAAATCAAAGAAGACATAAATAAATGGAAGAATATTCCTTGTTCATGGATAGGAAGACTGAATATTATTAAGATGTCTATCCTACCAAAACTGATCTACACATTCAATGCAATCCCAATAAAAATCAACACAGCCTTCTTTAAGGAACTAGAAAAACTAACTATGAAATTTATTTGGAAAGGAAAGAGACCCCAAATAGCCAAAGACATATTGAAAAAGAAAAACGAAATTGGAGGAATCACACTACCTGACTTCAAAACATACTACAAAGCTACGGTGGTGAAAACAGCATGGTATTGGCATAAGGAGAGACACACAGACCAATGGAATCGAATTGAAAGCTCTGATATAGAACCTCACATATATAGCCACATAATATTCGATAAAGCCACCAAACCCTCTCAACTGGGAGAGAGTGGCCTATTCAACAAATGGTGCCTGGAGAACTGGATAGCCATATGTAGAAGAATGAAAGAGGATTACCATCTCACATCTTATACAAAGATTAACTCCAGATGGATCAAAGACCTAAATATAAGAGCCAAGACCATAAAAACCTTAGAAAGCAGTGTAGGGAAACATCTACAGGACCTTGTAATAGGAAATGGCTTCATGAATATCACACCAAAAGCATAAGCAGCAAAAGAACTAATAGATAAATTGGAATTCCTCAAAATTAAAGCCTTCTGCACCTCAAACAGTTTGTCAAGAAAGTAAAAAGGATTACCATCTCACACCTTATACAAAGACCAACTCAAGATGGATCAAAGACCTAAATATAAGAGCCAAGACCATAAAAACCTTAGAAAGCAGTGTAGGGAAACATCTACAGGACCTTGTAATAGGAAATGGCTTCATGAATATCACACCAAAAGCATAAGCAGCAAAAGAACTAATAGATAAATTGGAATTCCTCAAAATTAAAGCCTTCTGCACCTCAAAGAGTTTGTCAAGAAAGTAAAAAGGGAGTCCACACAGTGGGAGAAAATATTTGGCAACCATATATCTGATAAGAAACTTATAACTTGCATATATAAAGAACTCCTATTTCTTGAAAATAAAAAGATAAACAACCCATTTAAAAAAATGGGAAAAAGATTTAAACAGACACTTCTCCAAAGAAGAAATACAAATGGCTAAAAAGCACATGAAAAAATGCTCCAAATCTCTAGCTATCAGGGAAATGCAAATCAAAACTACAATGAGATACCATCTTACACCCATAAGATTGGCAGCTATGAAAAAACAGAATACAAATGCTGGAGAGGATGTGAAGAAAGGGGAACACTCATCTACTGCTGGTGGGAATGCAGAAGGATCCATCCATTCTGGAGGACAGTATGGCGGTTTCTCAAAAAACTAGCCATAGATTTGCCATATGACCCAGCAATACCACTGCTGGGCATATACCCAGCAGAACTGAAAACAAGGACACAAACCGATATATGTACACCAATGTTCATAGCAGCATTGTTCACTATTGCCAAAAGTTGGAATCAACCCAAATGCCCATCAACAGATGAGTGGATCAATAAAATGTGGTATATACACACAATGGAATACTACTCAGCTGTAAGAACAAATACACTACAAACACACGTGATAACTTGGATGAAACTTGAGAACCTTATGTTGAGTGAAGCAACCCGGGCATTGAAGGACAAATACTACATGACCTCAATGATATGAAATATGTAAGCTGCCTCAGAGAGCAAGAGACCGAACGATAGGCTTACAGGAAATCGGGGGGTGGAGGAAGGATGTGAGCCGACGTCTGCAGGGGTGGAATTTATGACGAGCTGGTGGAAGTATGAACACAAAGAAGAGATAAAATGGGGGCAAGGGGTTGCCTTTGGGAAGGGCTTTGCGGGTTTGGGGGTGGCTGGGGATGGGCAGATGGGTAATATTGCCCAAAAGTGGGGGGAGGGAGGGGTAGCATACAAACATAGGAGAGTGTCAGGTGTTGGTGGAGAGTAAAATGCCGAGAAAATCGTATCAAAATATAATTAAGAGGGTTACCTGTTTAGAATGCTCGGAGGGGTTGGTCCAATGAGGGACGGGCTCCTGGGGAATGTCTGAATGCTCATTTTGCCAGAGTGGGTGGCACCATTGGGTAGAGACCCAAGTAGTGAGAGTGGGGGTGGACCCACATCCTAGGGAGGACTAATGCCATCAAATAGAGGGAACTGTATCTCTTGAGAGAAAGGTTGGCTCCCAGGGCATTGGGGCAGTTGAGCAAGTTAGGCCCTGAACACTATTCCAACTATCTCTGGACATGGCTCCTCGGGAAACGGAGGTTGGCTGTCACTGTGGGCACCAAGGTGGATGGGAAAATGGATGTTAAATGTGTGGAACCAAGGTAAATGGGGAATAAGAGAGGAGTTTCACGAGAGTACACAAGGATGGATATAAAACATGTAATATTACACCATAACATATAGGAGATGACAGACTGATAATGTAAACCATAATGTAAAACATAAGATAACTAAAAAATTAGAAAACTGTGTATCCTAAAGTATGCACCACAATGTAAGCACAGATGTCACCTTGTTTGAAAGCTATTGTCCCAGACTCTGTACATCACTTTAGGTAAATATGATGTAAATAGGGTGTAAGAGTATCACTGTGGAAGGGAAAAGGTTTTGTGGTGGATGTGTGGGAGTGCTGTATATTATATATATGAATTGCTGTGGTCTAGGGTTCTTGTTAAGAGAAGTTCAATAATTAGGGGGAAAAAAAAAAGAAAAAGAAAAAGATAAGATGTAGAATTTTTTCCAAGTCAACACGTATTGTATATCTAACCTTTAAACCCATCGCTATATGCCATTTTGCTAGTAAGGGATCCTGACATTATATTGGGCTTCAATTTTCAGGAAGTTCTGGATCACAGAGTGGTTCAACAATGGCAACAGAAGAATACTGGTATAGGATGCTATTGACAGGTGATATAGGGCTGACAGGGAGCTATACATGACATATGTCCAGGGTGCATGGTAATGTTTGGATATACTCATAGTGGCAACAATTAAAAACTACAGCTGGGGGGGGGGGGTACTGGGTTCCTGACCAGTGGTGCTCTGTCCTGGTCCCTAGGGGAGCAGCAACAGTCTCCCAGGTACAGCGGCAAGGACCGGGAAGGAATGAGGGTCCAACAGTGAGCCCCTGATGCTAATGACTATGCTTGTGAGCTGATATGCCTGAAATAAGAACAAGGCCTAGAGCAGCATTGTGCCTGGGAATTTCCTCCTGACAGCCTTCATGTTACTCAAATGTGGCCAGTCTCGAAGCCAAACTCAGCAAGTAAATGCAATGCCTTCCCCCCAGCGTGGGACATGACACCTGGGGATGAGCCTCCCTGGCACCGAGGGATCACTATCAACTACCAACTGATGATGCAACTGGAAAATGACCTTGAATGGAAGGTTCAATGCGGATCTGCAGAATATCCCTGTCTACATAAAATAACATGACTTTAAAATGCTGTTTGACCTAATGTAACGGGGAAATGGAAAGGAGAAATGAGTTTATATGGCTACGAGTCTCTAAAAAAGAGTCTGGAGGCTGTCAGAAGGATTGCCCTTATGCACAACTGAGCAGAGTCTAAGAGACAGATAAAGTAGATACAACCACCAGGTATTGGTTCCTTTGAGGGTTAAAGAGACCCATGGGTGCTATGGTCATGGCAGATGGGGTTAACTGCCATGTCAGATGGCCCTTCTTTGGAGCTGGTGTTTATGCGTGATGAATCTGGACTCAGATGAGACCTCTCTTCTTAAGACTTTCATGCTACTGTGCTGGAGTTGTAGTTGGTGTTGGGGTTTAAGATATATTTAGGGGATCTGAATCTCTGGACTGACAATGTGATAGCCAGTCCCTGAGCCTCAACAGACTCCAGCACCTACAATCTGATTTATTGGACTCACCTCACTCGGCTAAGATGGAGTTGAAGAAGGACAACCACCACACCATGGAGCCTAGAGTGCCTACAACTGAAAGCGGGAGGATTGCATCCAGTATCCATGTGGAATCTGAGCCTCCTCTTGACATAGAGGTGCAATGGACACAATCAATCCAAGGTCCACAGAGAAAAGGTGGCATTGGAGTGGGAAAAGTGGACATGGTGGCTAATGGGTATGGGGAATGGCAGGAAGAGACGAGATGTGGAGGCGTCTTTGGGACTTGGAGCTGCCCTGGATGGTGCTTCAGGAGCAATCACCGGACATTGTAAATCCTCACAGGGCCCACTGGATGGAATGGAGGAGAGTATGGGCCATGATGTGGACCATTGACCATGAGGTGCAGAGGTGCCCAGAGATGTACTTACCAAATGCAATGGATGTGCCATGATGATGGGAATGAGTGTTGCTGGGGGGGGAGTGGTGGGGTGGGGGGGTGGGGTTGAATGGGTCCTCATATATAGTTTTTTTAATGTAATATTTTTACAAAATCAATTAAAAATATATATATATTAAAAAAAATAAAAATAAATAAAAAATAAAAGATTTACACACCACGTTCAGGTGGGATTTACCCCTGGTATGCAAGGTTGAATCAACATGAGAAAATCCATTTATGTAATCTACCTCATTAACACAAGGAAGGACAAAAAACATATGAACATCATAACAGATACAGAAAAAGTTATTTGACAAAATTCAGCAACCCCTCTTGATAAGAACACTTAAAGCACTAGGAATAAAAGGAAACTTCCTTAACAGGATAAAGGACATATACAAAAAACCCACAGTAGCATCATACTCAATGGTGAAAGACTGAAAGCTTTCTATCTAAAATCAAGGACAAGACAAAGATGCCCAAAGTCACCAATGTTATTCAACGTTGTATTGGAAGTTCTTGCCAGAGCAATTAGGCAATAAAATGAAATAAAAGACATCCAAATTGGGAAGGAGGAAATGAAGAAATATATCTTTCCTTATTTGTAGACGACATGATCCTATATAAAGAAAATCCAGGAAAATCCAAAATAAAGCTTCTAGCACTAATAAAGGAATTTAGCAAAGTTGCAGGGTACAAGATCATCACTCCAAAAATCAGTTATTTTTACACACAAGCAATGAATAGTCAGAAGAATAAATCCAGTAAAAAAAATTCCTTTCACAATAGCAACTAAAAGAATCAATTATCTAGGAATAAATCTAAAAGAAGGATGTAAAGGACTTGCACACAGAAATCTACAAAACATTACTAAAAGAAATCAAAGAAGACCTTGATAAATGGAAGGAAATTCTGTGTTTATGGATTGGAAAAATAAATATCATAAAGATGGCAATCCTACCTCAAGCAATTTATAGATTCAATGCAATTCCAACCAAAATTCCAACAGGAATGGTGCTGGGAAAAAAAGTTCTCCATTTGCAAAGAAAAGAAGAAGGACATCTACCTCACCCCTTACAGAAAAATCAACTCAAAATGAAACAAAAAACTAAATGTAAGAAACAGAACTATAGAACTCCTAGAAGAAAATGTAGGGAAACATCTTCAGAATTTGTTTTATGCAATGGTTCTGAGACTTTATGCCCCAAGCATAAGCAACAACAACAACAAAAATGTGTAAATGGGACATTAAAATTTAAAACTTTTGCACCTCAAAGGAATTTATTATAAAAGTAAAATGACAACCTACATAAAATGACAACCTACATAACCTACATAACAAAATATTGGAAACCACATATACAATGGAAGTTTAATACCCAAAATAAATAAACACTTCAGCTTAACAACAAAAAGACAAACAACCCATTTAAAAAATGGGCAAAAGACTTGAAGTGACATCTCTCCAAAGAAATATACAAATGGCTCCAAAGCATATGACAAGATGCTCACCATCACTGCTATTAGGGAAATGTAAATCAAAACCACAATGAGATGCCATTTCATAAGCATTAGAATGACTGCTATTTACAAAACAAAAAATAACAAGTGTTGGAGAGGATGCAGAGAAATAGGAACACTCATTCATTGCTGGTGGTAATACAAAACAGTGCAGTCAATCTGGAAGACGCTTTTTCAGTTCCTCAGAAAGCTAAGGATAAAACTGCCATTTGCCCTGGCAATCCCACCACTTGGTATATACCCCCAAAAAATCGAAAGCAGGAACTCAAACGAGTATTTTCACACTGATGTTCATAGCAGCATTATTCACAATTGGCAAAAGATGGAAGCAGTCCAAATGTCTATCATCTGAGGAATGGATAAATACAATGTGGTACAAACATACAATAGAGTATTATTCAGTCATTAAGAGAAAATAAGTCTTGATACATGTGGCAACATGGGTGAATCTTGAAGACATCTTGCTGACTGAAATAAGCCAAATACAAAAGGACAAATAATGTATGATCTCCTTGTTTTGAAACAATTAAAATAAGCAAGCTCATAGACTCAGAATCTAGAATATATGTTACCAGGAGACGTGGTGGGGATAGGGAATGGGACCTTAACGTTTACAATGTACAGGATTCCTATTTGGAATGATGGAAATGCTTTGTTAATGAATGGTGGTGATGGCAGCACAACATTGTGAATGTAATTAACAGCACCAAAATATATACCTGTATTTGATTAAAAGGGGAAATGTTAGATTGTGTATATCATAACAGAATATTTTTTTAATCCATGCAAGTACACTATACAGTGAACCCTAAGTAAAACCATTGACTATAGTTTTTACAATTATAAAAATGTGCTATCACCTATTGTAACAAATGTTCCACACCAATGTTAATAATATAGTGGTATATGAAAATATTCTTTTATGCATGATTTTTCTATCAACCACCACTTCTCTAATAAAGGGGCAAAAAGCTATCTACCATGTATTTTAGTTTGCCAAAGGGCTTCTGATGCAAAGTACCAGAATTGTGTTGGCTTTTATAAAGGGTGTTTATTTGGTGTAAAAACTCACAGTTCCAAGGTCATGAAAAGTTCAACTCAAGCACCATAAGAGGAGCTTTCTCACCAAAGTCAGCTACTATTGATCCTGGCATTACTGCCAAGTAGTGAAACAAGATGACCACCAATCTCTGCAGAGGTCTCTGTCTTCCCTTTCAGAATTTACCAGGTCTTGGAGCTCAGCTTTGAGCAATAAGGCATAGGGCTTGTCTCTTTCTGCAAGTCCTCTATCAGTCTTGACTGTTCACTCTCTTCCCGAGTTCAGCTGTAAGCTGTCAGGTAAATAGCAGGGCTGGTCTCCTCTTGAGCTGCTCCGTGGGCCCAGTCTCTTGGGGACTTTGTGCTTAAGCATTCCTCTCTCTCACACTGCAGAATCATACATGCTGGTTCCCTTTCACCTCTGTCTGTCTATGTGAGTCTGTCTATCCCCTTACATCAGATTTAACAAGAGGTTCAGAGACTCAACATGAATCATGCCCCACTGACATAATCCAGTCAAATGGGTCTCACACCAACAGGAATGGATTGGTTTAAAACATAACACTTCTTGGGGATTCATAAAATAATTTCAAAGTGCCACACTGTGTTATTGTGTTTATATGACATTCTGAAAAACACAAAACTATCCATACAGAAAATAGGCTGGTAGTCAGATGAAGAGTTACCTACAAAGGGGACAGGGAAATTTTGAGTGATAGAATTGTTTTAGATCTGATTATGGTGGTGCTTCCATGACTGAATGTTTCTGCCCAAACTCACAGAACTTAGTGATATAGGGTAAAATTTACTGTATATAAATTATAACTTAAATTTTTAAAAATCTTTATTCCCCCATAGATAAGCAATTGTGTCAGGTACAGTCTAAAAACTACTTTCAGACCTATGTTGAATGGCAATAATGGACAAAGATTGAACATCAGCCAATCATTATCTGTTCTCAATGCTTCTGATCTCATCCAATGGCCCCTTCCCAGGCACTAATGTGAGAATCCTCATTGGCTGTATAAAGTGTCAGTGAGCATTTCTTAGGCTTTTGCTTACCTTAAGCAAAATCCTAGCCCATGCCTGCTAATAAGTCCTCAATTAAGAAAAAAATGTTTTAAAAAAAGCAACAGAGTCAAAACTTTATGCACTCATTCAAAGAAAGAAGAAAAGCCTCCAAAATGGCCCTGAAAAATTAACCACTGCTATTGTTGAAAACTGGTCCAACTCCACAAGAAAGCCACAAAATTGGCAACCTAAAAAAAGAGCAATATATCTCCCTGAACAATTTTTAATCATGATTCCTCAAAGTCTTAAGGCCAAAGCTAACATACTATCCATCCTCAACTAAAACCTCATGATAGTTTACATACACCATTCTGGCATCTTCCAGAGGCAGTGGCCACTTGTCCAAGTAAACAAACCACTAAGGAGTTCACAATGAGGGATAGAATCTAGTAACCCAAAACTCAAAAATTCTCCCAGAAATTGAAAAAACATATCCATGCAAGTAACTTGTAATTGATTACACATCATCAAAGAAAAATGGAGTTGCCAACAATTATTTTAGCCCTACAGTACAGCTGGAAAGAGAAATAGAGATGACTGTACCCTTTGCCATGACAGCTCTCTCTCTAGCTTCTTGACCAAGATTTGTAAACTAAAGTTTGGTATCAGATATTTCCTCATAAGACCAGATCAGATGACTATTCAAATTGTGGGTTCAATGTCCCTCATCATGTTTGTCTCTCCTAATATTTCATTGGGATTTGACACAAATCTTCCAAAAAAGTTTTTGGGAATGTTTATGTAAGAATTTTTTTCTCATAGTCATATCTAAATAGTGATTTACTGTCTCTCACTTGAGCTGATTCATAGAATATCTTCATTTTAGTTACTATTCTCTTCTGTTGTTCTCTGACCTGTGCCTTTGTTCTGCCTATATAAAAGAATCTAGTAAATTAGAGTATTTTATCCCTAGAAAAACCATACCATTGCCTCAAGACAACAGAGTGTATTTTTTGTATCATGATAAGATTTCAGTCTTTGCACAAAGAGGTATTCTAATACTTTTAACATCTTTTCAGTACTTTTAATAAATTTTGATGAAGTAAAATTTAAATATAATAAAATTCACCAATTTTGAAAGTTATAATTTTAAGAGTTTTGGTAAATGTGTACAGCCAAATAATAGCCACCGTGTATTAGTCAGGGTTCTCTAGGGAAACAGAATCAGCATTATATATCTGTAAATTGCATATTTTATAAGAATCTCTCATGTGACCATGGGGGTGCACAAGTCCAGGTTCTGCAGGCAGGCTGTAAACCAGGGGCTCCAATGAAAGTCCAATGAAGGTCCTTGATGAGTTTCCAGGCTCTTTCCAAAGATGAGCTGTGAAATTCTCTCTGAATGCTTAAATCACTTCCCCTTTTAAATCATTCAAATGATTGGATAAAGCATCACTCATTGCTGACAGCAATTTCTCTGGTTGATGCAGATGCAGTCAGCCATCTATGCAGTAAATTCACTGATGATTAAAGCCCATCAATATCCTTGTATTGCAATTAGCCCAGTGCTTGCTTGACCAAACAACTGGGCACAATTATCTGGCTTAATGGACATATTAGCATAACCATCACACACCACAATCAAGATACATAACATTGCTATCACCCCAAAATATCCTTCATGCCTTTTTTTTTAATTTTTTATTTTTTTTATTGACTTTGTAATAATATTACATTAAAAATATATATGTGAGGTCCCATTCAACCCCACCCCCCCACCCCACCTCTCCCCCCCCAGCAACACTCGTTCCCATCATCATGACACATCCATTGGATTTGGTAAGTACATCTTTGGGCACCTCTGCACCTCATAGTCAATGGTCCACATCATGGCCCATACTCTCCTCCATTCCATCCAGTGGGCCCTGTGAGGATTTACAATGTCCGGTGATTGCCTCTGAAGCACCATCCAGGGCAGCTCCATGTCCCAAAGATGCCTCCACCTCTCATCTCTTCCTGCCTTACCCCATACCCATCAGCCACCATGTCCACTTTTCCCAATCCAATGCCACCTCTTCTATGTGGACATTGGATTGGTTGTGTCCATTGCACCTCTATGTCAAGAGGAGGCTCAGATTCCACATGGATGCTGGATGCAATCCTCCCACTTTCAGTTGTAATCACTCTAGGCTCCATGGTGTGGTGGTTGTCCTTCTTCAACTCCATCTTAGCTGAGTGTCTTTTTGAAGTCAGATCCCCTTCTCTCAGCCTCAGATCATGGCAACTCCCAGTTTTCTTTATGTCACTATAGCTTTGCCTTTTTCTAAAATGTCATATAAATAGAATTGCACATTATCTAGTCTTGGTGACTGGCTTCTTTCACACAGCATAACACTTTTGAGATTGATGTGGTGTGTATCAGTGGTTTGTTTCATCTGTACTCAGGTAATATTCCACTTTATGGATATGCCACAACTTGTATATACATTTACCAGTTGATTGATATTTGAATGGTGTTTTGATTTCCTGACTGCTAAAACAAATAACATATAAGGGTTGGCTTAAACAACAGGAATTTATTGGCTTACAGTTTTGAGGCAAGAAATCCAAAATCAAGGCATTATCAAGGCAATCCTTTCTCCCAGTAGACCATTTCATTCTATGGCCTCAACTCCCTTCTCTTCTGGGTTCTGTTGACTTTCAATTGAAGGTTGCTCCCTGTGGCTTTCTCTGTCTATGGACTTTCAGTAATAGAATTAAAAGCTATCCTCATTCAGCTGGGCCAACCATTAACTAAAGTCACCCCATCAAAAGTTTCTTCTTAAATGGGTTTACCCCTGCAGGAATGGATTAAGTCTATGAACATGTTTCTCTAGGGTACATATCTCCAAGCCATTACAGATGGTTTCCAGATCCTATGTATACTCACATAAGATTTTTTTCAATGAGATATATTTCAATTTCTCTTATGAAAATACCCAGGAGTCAAATTACCAGGTTATTTGATAAATATATGATTAAGTTTATAAGAAATTGTCAAATACTATTCCAAGGTGATTTTTCCATTTTGCATTCTCACAAAAAAATGTAAGACAGTTCCAGTTTGCTACGTCCTGAACCTCAACAACACTTGGTTTTGTCAGAATATTTTTCAGTTTAAACATTCTTCAGGATGGGCAAAATGGTATTTAATTGTGGTTTTAACTTATTTCTGTAGCAACTAATGTTGTTGAGCATATTTCCATTGCTTAATTGCCACTGATATTTCTTTTTGGTAAAATATCTGTTCAAATATTTTGCCTATTTATTTAACAAGACTTCATTGTCTTCTTCTTGAGTTGTAAAAAAATATTATATATTATATTTCAAGTCCTTTCTTAGATATATGTATAGTAACTATTTTCTCCCAAGGCAAAAGATTTCTTTTTCATTTTCTTAAGTGTTTTTTGAATAAATCAAGTTCTTAATTTAAATGATATCCACCTTACCAAAGTTTTCTTTCATGGTCCTTGCATTTTGTGCCCTCAAGAAAAAAACCTTTTCCTAACCCTAGGTCACAAAAAATTTCTCCTATATTTACTTCCAGGCTATATAGAAAGTTTCTGCTTTTCTCTCTTATATTTAAGTCTATGATCTAGTTTGAGTAAAAATTTCTATATGATTTGAAGTAAGGACAAAGGTTGGTTTTGTGAAAATGCATATCAAATTATTTCAGCACCAGCTCCTAAAGGATTATACTCTCTCCCATTAAGTTACCTTGATACCTTTATTGAAAATCAGTGAGTCAGGTATATATGGATCTGTTTCTGGTCTCTCTATTCTGTTCCATTCATCCACAGATCTTTCCCAATAACACACTGTCTTAAGTACTACGCCTCTAGAGTAAGTCTTACAATTTGGTAATGTACATCTTCTAACTTTGTTCTTCTTTTCCATATTGTTTTCCCTACTCAAGATCCTTTGCATTTCCAGAAAAATTTTAGAATCATATTGTTAATTTTCACAAAAACATAACCTGCTAGAATTTTTATTTTGATTTGAGTAATACATCAACCAGAGAAGAAATGATGCTTTATATTAAAGCTTTACATTTGACCATAGTATATCTCTCAGATTATTCAAATTTTCTTTAATTATTCTTAGCAAATTTTTACAATTTTCAGTATTTAAAAAAATATTTTTATCTATTTACTCCTAGTTATTTCATACCATATTTTTATGCTACTGTAAATGGTATTGTTTTTAATTTCCATTTCTAACATTTCATTGCTAATGAGTACAAATATCATTGGGTTTTTTTATATTGGCATTTTAGCTTACAATTTTGTTGAATGAGTGCATTAGTCTAGAAGCTCTTTGATGGGGATACCAAATATTTTCAACATCGACAATCAGGTTTTCTTCAAAGAAAAACATTTGCACTTAACTTTTCCAACTCATTTGCATTTATTTCTTTTTCTTCCCTAATTGCCCTGACTAGGATGTCATTTAATATTGCTGGGCACCAATGATTATAGCAAACGTACTTTACTTGTTCCTAATCTTTGGGTAAATAATTCAGTCTTGCAAAATCAAATAGGATGTTAGCTATAATATTTTTAGTAGATGACCTTTTACCAAGTTGATGAAGTTTCCTTCTATTTTACTTTATTTAGAGTTATTTTAAGGAATGGATGTTTAATTTTTTTCAAATACTTATTCAACATTGTTAAGAGCTTATTTACTCCACATATATGGTAAATTACATTGAGTGGTTCACAATGTTATTGTATTCCTAGGATAAAACCCTCAATCATGATGTATTGTCTATAAATATATATCTATATTCAATTTGTTATATATTTTCAAAGAATTTTTACATGTACTTCATAAAGCCATTGATCTGTCCTTTCCCTTTTTTGTGAGCAATTTATCTAGAATTGTTATTAGGTTATTGCTGGCCTTATAAAAACAGAAGTCCCTTTCTATTTTCTGGAAGAGTTTGCATAGATTATGTTTTATTTGGTCTTTAAAGGTTTGGTAGAATTCACCAGTGAAGCCATCTGGGCATGATATTTTCATTAAAGGTAAGTTTTTAACAACAAATTCAAATACATATATACAAGTTATCTATTTCTTCTTCAGTAAATTTAGTAGCATGTGTTTTTCAAGAAATTTTCCCATTTCATTTCTCTATTGTAGAATTTATGGCATTAAGGTGGTTGTTCAAAATATTATTTTCCATTTAATACCTGTGAAATTGGTACAGAGGCCTTCTCTTACATTCCTGATATTGGTACATTGTGTCTTCTATTTTTAATGCTCAGTCTAGCTAGAGGATCACCACTGTTACTGATATTGCCTCAGAAAAACAGCATTTGATTCCACTGATATTTCCTAGTTTGTTTCATACATCTCTGGGTTTTGTCTTTATAATTATTTCCCTGCTTCAGCTTAATTTGTGTTTAATTTGCTCTAGATTTCCTTGCTTTTAAGATAGTAAATTAGATCTTTTATTTAAAGACCACTTTTTTCTAATATAAGCATTTAAAAGTATGAGTTTCCCTGTAAGCCATGTTATAATTGCTTCCCACAAATTTTGGTAAGTTGTAATTTTAATACATTTTGTATTATTTTCTCATATACCAGTTTAGCTGTGTGTCAGTTGATTAATAAATATTTTAGTATTTTCCAGACAGCTTTCTGGTATTGCTTTCTGATTTAGTTCTGTATAGTGAGAGACCATATGTACAATCTGTCAAGAAATATTTAATAACTTCCATGGATGTTCTGTATTTAATTCTACCCATCCGCACCATGGGATCTTAGCCCCCTTTCAATCAGAATAGAGTGGGCATCACCATCCCAAAATCCTCAAGATTGAGGAATGAACAAATATTAGTGAGGAATTCAACTATGGACTAAAGTGGACTTACTATTATTCTCTCAATGGAAGAACTTGTGACACTGTTATAAAGGCAGTGGCCAGCACAGGTTCTGAGGGAAGGGAGAGGGAAGAATTGGTATAACATGGGGCATTTTGGGGACAATGAAATTGTCCTGCATGACATTGCAATGACAGAGACAGGCCATTATACATTCTGTCAACACCTATAAAATTGTGTGGCACATAGTGTAAACTATTATGTAAACTATAGACCATGGTTTAGTAGCAATGCTTCAATACATGTTCATCAATTGTAACAAGTGTACCATACTAATGAAAGATGTAGTTAATGAGGGAAAGTGGGAGAGAGGGAGGAGTGGGTATATGGGAATTCCCTATATTTTCAGTGTAATATTTATGTAATCTAAAGCTTCTTTCAAAATAAAATTAATAAAAAAGAAACCTATGCGACCTTGAAAATAGAATGGAAACAATTCTTATAAAAATATTAGCAAAGATAAAATGACAAAATTAATTTTCTAATAAATAAAAATTCAAAAAAAGGTAAGACTTCTGCCTTTTTAAACCTGCACAAAAATTAAGGAGAACCAAACAATAAGCTCTTCCAAAGGGCATGTGGCCAAACTGAACTGAGAAGAAAAATAAGAACATCATGTACAGTCCAGCATTCCCTCATAGCTTGCTCTGTTCAGCCTTGTTGGTAAACTTTGCACTCAATCTCTGTTATTTGGCAATGCAAAATGTTAATGAGCTGGTGAAAATTACATATGACCAAACTAATTTCAATTTTCTTCTGATGCAAGGCATAGTGGTAAGGTGATGTATGGGAGCCCTGTATGATGTTATGATGTTATGCATGTTTGTTTCGTATGTTCACAATTTTTACTATGCATGTATTGTTTATGTATGTTCATGTATGATACACTTCAATACAATTTTTAAATGGAAAAAAATTAAGTTAAGGTGGTTATTAATTTTTTCAAATTTTGCATGCCTTGATAGATTTTCCATAATATATTTCTTCTATCAATTACAGAGAGCAGATTGTTGAAATTTTCAACCATAATTATAGATTTGTCTATTTTCTCCTTTTTATCTTGTATTTAACTTTCTTTCTTCATGCATTTTCAAGTTCTGTTGTTAAGTTTATACACTTTTAGAATTATTGTTTCCTCTTAATAAAGTGATTCTTTTATCATTATAGAATGCTCTGCATGGTCCCTGGTAATTTTGTAATATTCCTTGTTCTGAAGTCTATTTAAAAGTTAATATAGCTACCCCAATGTTTTTAGGGTATATAATTTTCCATTATTTTATTTTTATTATATCTGCATTTTTATATTTAAAGTGAGTTTCTTGTAGACAGCATATAGTTGGTTTGTTCTTCTACTCAATCTGATCATCCCTTCTCCTTAATTGTAGTGTTTAAACCATTTACATTTAATGTCATATCAATATGATTGGGTTGAAACCTACTCTCTTGATATTTGTTTTCTATATGAATTACATACCATTTTTTCTTTTTGTTCTCTTTTCTGCTTTCTTTTAGATGATTATTTTTTGGAGATTCCATTTTATCTTTACTCTTGATTGATTTCCTATACATTTCTTTGTTTTGTGGTTGCTGTTGTTTTCAGTAGTTGTTCTATGGTTTACCCTCTCTCTCTATATATATATATATATTTCTTTTTTACTTATCAGAGTTTACATTTAAATAATAATGTTCAAATTTCATATAAAGTGTAGGAATTTTGCAATACTATCTGCTTTCATAGTCTTCCTCTTTTTGCCATTGTTATACATTTTATTTATACAAAAGTTATAAACACTAAAATGTGTTATTACTTTTCCTTTAAACAGCAAATTATATTTTAAAGAGATTTTAAAGTAAGAAAATATATTTTTACACATACATTTTCTCCACCCTGATACTCTTCCTTTGTGACAAGTTAAATTTACATCTGATGTCATTTGCTTTCTGCATTAAAAACTTAACACTTCTTGTAGTACAAGTCTTCTGATGAAAATTCTCTCAACTTTTTTGCATGTCTATAAAAGTCTCTATTTTGGCTTCATTTCTGAAACACATTTTTCACTTGTGATATAATTTATATTGACAGCTTTTGTCTATTTTCTTCTAGTGAAAACAGTGTTACTATCTATTTAAGTAACGACAACAAACTAAAGAGCTATTTAAAAAAGTCATATCATCCTAAAAATTCAGGAAAAAAGGAAAGGGAATATGTAGAAAACATAAAAAATAAACATTTTTATATAGATATATAATATATATAATATATATATAATATATATAATATATTATATATATATATAATAGCAAGATAGTAGATTTTAATACAAATACATTTTAATAATTATATTAAGTGTAAATTGTCTAAACACTTAAATTAAAGGGCAAAGATTATTGGACAAAGTAAAAAAGCAAAACCGAACTATGTGCTGCCTACGAGAAATGCACTTCAAATATAAAAAAACATGTGAAAATGAAACTATGAAAAATACACAAAACAGATGCTATTGTTCAGTACTTTCAAGATATTGCTCCATTTTCTTTTAGTTTGCATAGATTTTGTGGAGAAGTATCTGTCATTTTTTTATCTTGTTCTTCTCTTTGTTATATCTTTTTCTCTTGCTGCTTTTAATATTTTTCATTTATGACTAGTCTTTATCAATTTGATTATAATGTGCCTTGATGTAGTTTTCTTTATGTTTCTTCTGCTTGGGATTTATAACTTTCTTGGATCTGTGGTTTATCCTTTTCATCAAATTGAGAAAATTTAGGTCATTTTTTCTTCAAGTAATTTTTGTGTTCTCCTTTTTCCTCTCTCCTTATGAGACTTGAATTATATGTATGTCAGACTGCTTGATATTGTCCACATCTTAATAAAGCTCTGTATATTGTATGTCTCCGGTATCCATTTTGGATCAGTTGTTATATATTCAAGCTCACTGATCTATTTCTGTAGAATCTAACATGTGATTAATATCACACAGTTTATTTTTCAGTTCAGATATTTTATTTTCATCTCCAGAAGTTCCATTTGATATTTTTCTATTTTTCACTTTTTTCATCATTGTGTTTGTTCTCTCTACATTGTTGAACATATGGAACACATTTATAACAGCTGTATTAGTCAGTCAAAGGGTGCTAATGCAAAATACCAGAAATCTGTTGTCTTTTATAAAGGATATTTATTTGGGGTAGAAGCTTAAAGCTACCAGGCTGTAAAGCATAAGTTACTTGCTTCACCAAAGTCTGTTGCCACATGTTGGAGCAAGATGGTTGTCAATGTCTGCAAGGGTTCAGGCTTCCTCTTTCTCTTAAGGCTCCATGATCCCATCTTCTTCCAATATCAGCTGTAGGCTAGGATAAGTCTCATCTCTCTCCCAGGTCTTGTTTCTCTCCAGGCTCACCTGCTCTCCTTTCTGCACAAGGCCAGCTGTAAACTATCAGGCTAATGGCTTGACTCTCTTCCTGGAACCTCTGTTGAATCTAATGGAGCCTTTTGTCTGCTTCTCTGTGTATTTGCTTTCTGAGGTTCCAGCATTAAAACTCCAACTTTCTCTTTTGTCTTGTTGTTTTCTCTGGGCTACTGACATGGCCCAGTCAAATCCTTAATCATAATTTAATCCAGTAAAAGTGAAACCTCTGAATCCAATACAATATAATATGCCCAGAGCAACAGACCAGTTTACAAACATAATCCAATATCTCTTTTTGGGATTCATAAACACTATCAAACTGCTACAACAGCTACTTTAATGTCTTGGTCCACTAATTACATTTTGTCTTTTCTGTATTTCAAAGACTGTTTCTTTCTTGTGGTATAGTCATATTTTCCTGCCTCTGCACAATTGGTAATTTTCTATTGAGTGTTGGATATTATGAATTTAACATTGGTGGGTGTTGGATTTCATTGTATATCTTTAATGTGTTTGGATTTTGTCTTTGCACACAGTTGAGTTTGAACCTTTCAATTGTTACTTTTTTAAGTTTCATTAGAGAATCTTTTAGCATGGGACAGATTTAGTTCCACTATTAAAGTAGTAAGTTTTGAGGACTTGTGTCTTCACTACGGCTGGTGGTAACACAAATGAAAACAAGCCTGCTATATGCTCCAAGAATTATGTGACCTACTGATTCTTTGGTTCTTTTTCAGCCCCCTGGAATTCTACTAACTTATGTGGATATCAGCATTCAGCAAAGATTTGAGGAGGTCCTTCTGCAGCTATCTGGAACTCTTACTTTCTGCATCTCCTTCTCTTCAGTATTCTGCTCCCAAAATGCTACCTGCTGAGCCTTCTCAATTCTCATCACTGTTTTTTCAACCCAATTAGACCAAAAGGCTCAGTTTGGACTCCAATTACTGTGCTGTTTCCTGGAAACTGCCTTCAATATGTAAGCTGGGCAATCATATTGATGACCTTATTTGTTTCATTCTTCTTAGGAATCACAGTTCAGTGCTAATTGTTCAATGTCTGAAAACATTGACTCATAAATATTGTTCAGGTTTATTTTAGTTCTTTAAAATGGGGGAGAAATTCACAGAAGTGGAAGCCTCTACTAAGTTTAAGAACATAACTTATACATCATTAGTCGTAGTACTTAATTTTCCATTGAGAAATTTGGGACAGCAAATTTAGGTAATTTCAAAGAGAGTAAAGAGAGTAATCAAATATAAATTCAGAGATGGGCAAGATGGTCTGAGTGAGTGCACCTCACAGTGTCTCCTGCAAAGAGGCAGCCGAGTGGGGTTGGAGTCGTGCCAGAGTGGTCTGTTTTGGGGGCTTGCAAAGCAGGAGGTGTGTGGATGTTGATTTGGAGAGACAGTGACAGAGGTAGTGCTTGTTAAAAGTAGAATTGTGTGTTGCGAGTTTGGAGGTCAGACGCTGTGGGGAGGAGGGACTCTTTCCCCTAGGGCTGGCTGTTGCAGTGTTCCCTGAGAACTGTCTGTTGTGTGGCAGTGTTCCTGGGCCCTGTGATCCCCAGATGCGTGGTCTCGAGGTCCGTGTCACTTAAGTCCCCATAGCCTACATTCCACAACCTTACATACCCTGAGTCTGCAGTGTTTCAGACTTCCCTTTCCCAAGTCCAGTGCTCCTGAGGTCCGGGATTGCCCTAGCCCTCTGGTTTTTGACTGACTCCATGAGTGGGAGGAATTCAGTGCGGGGTGCACCAGAGGGGCCAGATGAGTGTGAGTTCAATATTCGGGCTCCCCCCCCCCTTTTCTTTTTTTTGCACTTGGAGGAGCATACCACTGGCTTGGAGAGAGCCTGGAAAGAGCAGAGTGGTGAATCTGCTGAGAAAGCCCAATTCACCTAAATCCCTGGGATAGGAAACTTGGCTGGGAGAAGATGGAGTCAAAAATCAACTAGCCCTCTTGTAGCACATCTAAAGGAGAGGGAGTGTCGGAGGTGCTTTCCAAGCTTCCAATAGCATACTCAGGGTTCCTGGTGAGATGTGGGTGCTCTCTCTCTGGAAATTAAGAGTCATTGTTTTCTGTGCAGAGCTGGTTCAACGAGGACCCACTTGAATCTCCTACCGGACCTCTCAGGCAGCTTTCCTGCTGCCTGGGAGAGAGAGAAGTGAGGAAGGCAGAAAAGGGTAACGTCAGATCCCTAAGCTTTCTTTTTTCTTTTTTTCTCTTTTTCTTCTTCTTGCTTGTTTCCCCCCACCCTTTGTTCCTTTTCTTTCTTTCTTTCTTTCTCATTCTTTTTTTTAGGTGCTGCAGGGAGCACTTCACGTTTGCTGTATTTCTTCATCCTCCATTTCCTCTTTTCTATGTGTATCAATTTTGCCCACCAACACTATCCCCTTTCCTCTATATCTTTTTATCCTCCATCATTTATTGTTTCTCTTTCATTACACCTCTCTTTGTTTGCCCCCCCTATTTTTCTGACTTTTTTATTTCTAATACCTTTGTTTTGTTTTCTGTCTTATACTCACTCTATATTACTGTCCTTTCTTTTCTCTTTCCCTCTCTCCTGAACACACTGGCCTTTTAATTAACACTATATTCCTCCCCATACTCAGTTTACTCTCTCATTATATGTACTCTACTTTTCTTACTGTTATAACTCTACATACCTTTCATGAGTCTAATATACTTACTCCTAGATCTCACATGGTACCTTTGTTAACATTTACTATCAATGCTACTATTATACGTTATCTTTTCTTACACCTTTTGCTTTTTCTGGCCCTAATATTTTCCTTCAAATGAACAAAGCTAATAAAAAGAAAATAAAATAAGAACAAAGTGACAAAGAGAAGACTTAACACACACAAAAAAACAATAACTAATTAAACCCCAAACTAGACAAAGAAACTAAGCAACTGATTAAACCTGTCAAGATAAAATGATGACCAGACAGTAATAAAAAACTACAAAGCAAACCAATAATCAGGAAAACATGCCCCAATCCAATGAAAAAACTAAAAACCAGGAAGAAGAGCAAAATATCAAACAAGTAATTAAAGCTCTCAAAACATATATTAGGGAATAATTTGATGAACTGAAGAAAGAGAGTAAAGATATGAAGAAAACACTTGGAGAGAATAGAGAAGAAATTGCAATCATACTCAAAAATATCATGGATATGATGGTGATGAACAGCATAATTCAAGAAATCAAAAATACACTCAGCAAATAACAGCAGACTCAAAGAGGCAGAGGAAATAATAAGTGATGTGGAAGACAGTACATCTGAAATCAAACAGATAGTAGAACTGATCAATAAAAAGATAGAGAAACCCAGCATGGACTTAGGGACCTGACTGACAATGCAAAATGTGCAAACATAAGCATTATAGGCATCCCAAAAGGAGAAGAGAAGGAAAAGGGGACAGAAGGGATGTTGGAGGAAATAATGGCTGAAAACTTCCCAAACCTATTGAGGGAGATGGATGTACATGTCCAGGAAGCAAAATGCACTCTAAACAGTATAAATCCCAAAGGGCCTACCCCAAGACATATACTTGTCAGATTATCCAATGTTCAAGACAAAGAGAAAATACTAAAAGCAGCAAGAGAAAAGAGAACCATTACATAGAAAGGAGGCTCCATAAGATTAAGTGCTGAGTTCTCATCTGAAACCACAGAGGCAAGAAGGCAGTGGTATGACATAGTCAAGGTACTAAATGAAAAAATTTCCAATCAAGAATACTCTATTCAGCAAGTTAGCATTCAAAAATGATAGAGAGCTCAAAGTATTCACAGATAAACAGAAACTAAGAGAGTATGCCAACAAGAATCCTGCCCTTCAAGAAATACAAAAGGGAGTTCTGCAGGAAGATAGAAAAAAACAAGAGAGACAGAGTTGGAGGAGAGTGTAAGAACAACTAAAAAGACAAAAATAGAAAAAGAAAATCAAACAAAATATGACAAACACAAATCAAAAAAAAAAAAAAAGGCTAATATAAGAATGCCTTGAAAGACAAACAACATTCAGCATTTATCCCTGCAGCATCACCTAAGACAACTCCAAATCCTGAAAATGCCCCCACACCATATCTCTTCTTCCATCAATAGTGCCTCCAAATACATGAAGCAAACATTGGAAAAACTAAGTGAAGGAATAGATGCCTCTACAATTAGTGGGAGACTTTAATACACCACTATCACCATTGGACAGAACATCTAAAAAGAGAATCAATAAAGAAACAGAGACTTCGAACAATATATTAGAGGAGCTGGACCTAATAGACATATACAGAACATTACACCTGAATGCAGCAGGATATACATTCTTCTCAAGTGCACACGGATCATTCTCCAAGATAGACCACATGTTAGGCCACAGAAAAAGTCTCAGTGAACTAAGAAAGATAGAAATCATACAAAATAATTTCTCTCACCACAATGGAGTGAAGCTGGAAATCTGCAAGGGCCAGAGGCCCAGATTTCACACCAAGATATGGAAATTAAGCAGCACACTCTTAGAAAAACAGTGGATTAAGGAGGAAATCTCAAAAGAAATTAATAACTATCCTGAAACTAATAAAAATGATAACACAACATATCCAAACTTATGGGATGGAGCAAAAGCAGTACTGAGAGGGAAATTTATAGCCATAAATTCATAACTAAAAGAAGAAGAAAGAACACACTTGGAGGAATTAGTAAAACAAAAACAAAGAAAGGAACCCTATAGGAAGAAGAAAGAAAGAACAAAGATCAGAGCAGAACTAAATGAAATAGAAAATAAAAAAGCACTTGAAAAAAATAAACAAAACCAAGTGCTGGTTCTTTGAGAAGATCAATGAAATTGACAAACCCTTAGCCAGAGTAAAAAAGAAAGAGAGAAGATGCAAATACACAAAATAAGAAATGAGAAAGGAGATATCACCACTGACCCCACAGAAATAAAGATTATCATAAGAGAATATTTTGAAAAACTATATTCCAATAAAAATGACAATTTAGAGGAAATGGACAAATTCCAAGAAACCCATAAGCAACCTACATTGACAAAAGAAGAAACTGATGATCTCAACAAACCAATCACAAGTAAAGAGATAGAATCAGTCATTAAAAACATCCCAACTAAGAAGAGCCCTGGGCCAGATGACTTCACATGTGAATTCTACAAAACATTCTAGAAATAACTAAGACCAATCTTGCTTAGGCTCTTCCAAAAAATCAAAACCAAAGGAACATTGCCTAACTCATTCTATGGTGCCAACGTTACTCTAGTACCAAAGCCAAAGACACAACAAGAAAGGAAAATTACAGACCAATCTCTCTAATGAACGTAGATGCGAAAATACTCAAAAAATACTTGCTAAACATTTTCAACAACACATTAAACAAATTATATACTATGACCAAGTGGGATTCATTCCTGGTATGCAAGGATGTTTCAACATAAGAAAACCAATTAATGTAATACACCAAATAAACAGATTGAAGGAAAAAAATCACATGATCATATCTATAGATACAGAAAAAGCATTTGACAAAATACAGCACTCTTTCTTGATAAAAACACTGCAAAAGATTGGAATAGATGGAAACATACTGAACACGATAAAGAGTATATATGAAAAAGCCACAGCTAACATCATTTACAATGGTGAAATCCTAAAATCTTTCCCTCTAAGATCAGGAACAAGATAAGGATGCCCACTATGACCCCTCCTATTTACCATAGTCTTAGAAGTACTTGCTGAAACACTGAGGCAAGAACCAGACATAAAAGCTTCTGAATTGGAAAGGAAGAAGTCAAAATTTCACTATTTGCAGATTATATGATCCTATACATTGAAAACCCTGAGAAGTATACAACAAAGCTTCTAGAACTTATAAATGAAATCAATAAAGTCGCAGGTTACAAGATCAATGTGCAAAAATCAGTAGCATTTCTGTACACCAATAATGAGCAATCTGAGGAGGAAATCAGGAATCAAATACCATTCACAATAGTAAATAAAAAAATCAAATACCTAGGAATAAATTTAGCTAAAGATATAAAAGACTTATACACAGAAAACTACACAACACTGTTCAAGAACATCAAAGAAAACCCAAATAAATGGAAGAATATTCCCTGTTCATGGATAGGAAGACTAAATATTATTAAGATGTCTATCCTACCAAAACTGATCTATGCATTCAATGCAATCCCAATAAAAATCAACACAGCCTTCTTTAAGGAACTAGAAAAACTAACTATGAAATTTATTTGGAAAGGAAAGAGGCCCCAAATAGCCAAAGACATATTGAAAAAGAAAAATGAAATTGGAGGAATCACACTACCTGACTTCAAAACATGCTACAAATTTACAGTAGTGAAAATGGCATGATTTTGGCACAAGGATAGACACACTGACCAATGAAATCAAATTGAGAGTTTGGATAGAGATCCTCATATATACAGCCATATGGTATTTGAGAAGGCCACCAAACCCTCTCAACTGGGAGAAAATGGCCTCTTCAACAAATGGTGCCTGAAGAACTGGATATTCATATGTAAAAGAATGAAAGAGGATTACCAACTCACACCTTGTACAAAAATTAACTCAAGATGGATCAAAGACCTAAATACAAGAGCCAAGACTGTAAAGATCTTAGAAAGCAATGTAGGGAAGCAGCTACAGGACCTTGTAATAGGAAACAGCTTCATGAACTTCACACCAAGGGCATGAGCAACAGAAGAACAAATAGATAAATGTGACTTCTTCAAAATTAAAGCATTCTGCACCTCAAAGGAGTTTGTTAAGAAAGCAAAAAGGGGGTGCCAACACAATGGGAGAAAATATTTGGTAACCATATATCTGATAGGAGACTTATATCTTGCCTATATAAAGAACTCCTATATCTTGAAAATAAAAAGACAAACTGCCTAGTTAAAAAATGGGAAAAAGATTTAAACAGACACTTCTCCAAAGAAGATATACAAATGGCTAAAAAACACATGAAAAATGCTCAAAATCAATAGCTATTAGGGAAATGCAAATCAAAACAATGAGATACCATCTTATCCCATATGATTGACAGCTGTCCAAAAATCAGACTACAATTGTTAGAGAGGGTGTGGAGGAATGGGAACACTCATCCACTGCTGGTGGGAATGCAGAAGGATCCAGCCATTCTGAAGGACAGTTTGGTGGTTTCTCAAAAAACTAGCTATAGATTTGCCATATACCCAGCAATTCCACTGCTGGCATATACCCAGAAGAACTGAAAACAAGGACACAAACTGATATACGCACACCGATGTTCATAGCAGCACTATTCACTATTGCCAGAAGTTGGAATCAACCCAAATGCCCATCAATAGATGAATGGATAAATGAAATGTGGTATATAAATACAATGAAATACTACTCAGCTATAAGAACAAATGCAGTACAAACACATGTGATAAGATGGATGAATCTTGAGAACCTTATGTTGAGTGAAGCAACCCAGGCACTGAAGGACAAATACTACATGACCTCTCTGATATGAAATAAGTAAACCAAGCTCTCTCAGAGAGCTAAAGACTGGATCATAAACTTAAAGGAAGTCGGGGAGTATAGGAAGGTTGTGAGCTGACACCTACGTGGGTGAAATCTATGATAAGCTGGAGGTAAGTATTTGTACAGGGAAGGGATAAAATGGGGTATTGGGATAACTTTGGGTGGGGCTTTGTGGGCTTGAGGGGGGCTGTGAATGTGAGGATGGGTCAGATGGCCCAAGAAATTGGCAGGAGGGTGGGGGGAACATTTGAACGTAGGAGATTGTCATGTATGTGGTTGAAATTATAATGTAGAGAAAACTCTTTAGAAAATATAATACAGAAGGTTACCTGTTTAAGATGCTTAAGGGGGTCATCTTACACAGGGCATGCTTCTAGGGAATGTGTGAGTGCTCATTTTGTCATAGTAGCTTATATCATTGGGTGGAGACCCATACAATGAAAGTAAAGGTATACCCACATCCTGGGGAGGACTGATGTTCTCAAACAGAGGGAATTATATCTTTAGGACAGTCAAGAATATCAAGCCCTCAACATTGTTGCAAGTATCTCTAAATATGGTCCTTCAAGTAATGAAGATTGATTTTCATGGTGGGCCCTGACAGGAGAGGGAAAGACATGTTGAACACATGGAATCAGGGTAACTGTGGGGCAATGGAAGTGTTCCACAAGATCATGCAATGATAGATATAGGACATGTTAAATTACACCAAAAGTGTATAAAAATCTATAGGCTAAAATTTAAACCATAATGTAAACATAAGATAACTAAAAATTTAGAAAATTGTATAGTCTAAAATATAAACCGTAATGTAAACTCAAATGGAACTATGTTTGAAATCTATTATTTCAATATCTGTACATCAGCTGCAGCAAATATTATATGAACATATAAAAAGATCATTGCTGGGGAAGGGACAAAGGGTTTGATGTTGGATATGTGGTAGTACCATATATTGTATATGTGAATTACTGTGATCTAAAACTTATATGAAGACAAACTTAATAATTAGGAAAAAAGAAAAAGAAAGGATGTAGACACTGAGAAAGAAATGGATGAAATTACCTTGCCCTGTACAAACAGGGCAATATCTATAGTAGTGATAAAAGGCAAAATGTCAAAAACAAAGCTTTTTCACTTTTTGATACCCCAATTTATTTTTCCTTTATTTAAATTTTCTAAATTACTATGTATTCTATATCTAACCTTTAAACCCATCACTATATTCCATTTTACTATTAATGGGACCTGGCAATTATATTGGGCTCCCTTTTTGAAGAAGTTTGGGACTACAGAAAGTTTCAACTATGGTGGGGGAGGAGCACTTGTGTAGGGTGTTATTGTTGAGGGGGGCACATGCTTGGGAGGGAGATCTCCAGGACACATATACAGGATACATAGTAAGGTTTGGATATTTTCATAGTGGTTTTAGTTGGAAACAACAGCAGAGGAGAGTGCTGAGTTCCTGGCCAGGGGAGCTCTATCACATTCTCTAATGGAACAGTAAAAATCCCGCAAGTTCAATGGCAAAGACCAGCAGAGATGGATGGTCCAACGATGAGCCCTTGATACTGATTACTCTGATTATGAGCCTGTGTGCCTGAAATATGAACTAGGCCTAGAGCTATGGGGTGCCTACGAGTTAAACCTCGTGAGAGCCTCCACGTTGCTCAAATATGGCCATGCTCTAAGCCAAACTCAGCATGTAGATGCATTGCCTTCCCCCCAGCATGGGACATGACTCTCAGGGATGAGCCTCCTGGCGCCAAGGGATTACTACCAAATACCAGCTGATGATGTAACCAGAAAAAGATCTTGAATAAAGGGGTCAACTCAGACCAGAGAATATCTCAGCCTACATGTAATATAAGGTGTTAAAAACTGCTTTTTGTCTTTGGATAAAAGGGGTAAATGGAAAGGGCAAGTGAGTTTATATGGCTATGAACTCACCCCAAAAAAGAGTAGGGAGGTCATCAGAGAAGTCGTGCTTACCCACACTCATCAGGGTACCAGAGACAGCCAAGGTAGATGGAAACACAGGTGCTGGTTCTCCTGAGGGCTGCAGAGACCCACAGGTTCTATGGTCATGGCAGATGGCTCTGGAGTTCAGGGCCATGTCAGTTGAACCTACTTTGAAGTTTGTGTTCCTGAGTGTGATGGAGTTGGACTCAGATATGACCTTTCTACACATGCCTCTTCTGTTACTTTTACCAGACCTGTGGTTGGCATTTGGGTTGGTGTATACTCAGGAGACCTGACTCTCTGGATTGTCCATGTTATGGCCAAGCCCTGGACCTCAGCAGACTTGCAGCTCCTGCCCTCTGGTTTATTGGACTTATCCTGGCCAGCTGACAGGGAGGTGAAGAGGGTAAACCACCACACCAGGGAGCCAAGAGTGCCTACAGCTGCAAGCAAGAGAATTGCATCCATCATCCATGTGGAATCTAAGGCCCCTCATTGTAGAGAGGAACTGGACATAACCATCCCAGGTTCCACAGGGTGGAGGAATAGAGTATGGATTAGAGTAGACTTACTGGTGTTCAGCTGGGGGACTACTGTGATTAGTAAGGGAAGAAATTGTAGTAGTGATGTGGAGAGGGTGACCACAGTAGCTGCTGATGGCAGGGAGATGGAAGAAAAGATATGGTGTAGGGGAATTTTCAGGATTTGGAGTTGTCGTGGGTGGTGCTGCAGGTACAGATGCTGGACATTGTGTGTCCTGCCATGGCCCACTGGCTGGACTGGGGGAGAGTGTGGACTACAATGTGGACCACTGTCCTTGTGGTGCAGCAGTGCTCCAGAATGTATTCACCAAGTGCAGTGGATGTGCCACGATAATGGAAGAGGTTGTTGATGTGGGAGGGGTGGGGTGGGTGGGGTGGAGGGTATATTTTTTTAATGTAACATTAACAGAAAATAAAGAAGAAATAAATAATCAAAATTATATATATAAATTTGAAAGAATTTAGTAATATTGATTGAAATTCTACTAGAAATTACTTCTTTTAAATCACAGAAAATTTCTCCAAAACTCTTTGATGCCAACACTGGATAAAATAATCCTAGTGAGATCAGTTGTAAGAAATAAATGTACTTTTCATGCTTTCTATAATTATAACACTCTTGGTGCTAATAAGGGCAACATGAAAAACTTTTTTTTTTTTTTTTAATTTTTAAAAAGACTGAGTTCTCAGCATATAAATGCATTACCTTCTTCCCAGCTTGGGATATGACTTCCAGGGATGAGCTCCCCTGGCACTGAGGGATTACTACCAAGCACCAACCACCAATGCAACTAGAAAAAGACCTTGAATAAAAGGGGGAAACAGTAAAGACAAAAGAGTTTATATGGCTAAGAGATTTCAAAATGAGTTGGGATGTCATCAAAGAGGTAACACTTATCATGTCTCAGCAGAATCTCATAGACTGCCAAAGTAGATATTACCCCCAATTAGTGGAGCTCCTGAGAGCTATGGAGACACCCAGGTCCTACAGTCATGACAGATAGCTCTAGAGTTTGGTGCCTGGCCAGGGGGCCCTACTTTGGAGTTTGTGCTCCTGAGGGTGACAAAGTTGGACTCAGATGTGACTTCTCTACACATACCTCTTCTGTCCCTTTCATTGAACCTATAGTTGGAACTGGAGTTGGTAGGTGTATGTCCAAGAGACTTAAATCTCTGGGTTGTCCATGCGCCAGCTGGACTCTGAGCCTCAGCAGAGTTGCAACACCTACTCTTCAGTTCATTGGACTCACCCTGGACAACTAACAAGGAGGTGAGGATGGACAACCACCACACCAAGGAACCAAAAGAGTCTACAACTTAAGCAAGAGAGTCCCATCTATCAGACATATGGGATCAAAGCCCCTTCTTAATTAGAGTTGGAGTGGGCATCACCATCCCAGTATCCTTGGGATTGGGGAATAAAATATGGACTAGAGTGGACTTACTAGTATTCTACTATAGATTTATTATGATTCTAGCAATGGAAGAAATTATATCATTGATGTGGTGACAATGGCCATTGGAGTTGCTGAAGGCAGGGAGAGGGAAAAAGAGGTGTAATGTGAGGGCACTTTTGGGACTTGGAATTGTCCAGAATGACAATGCAAAGACAGGTACAGGACATTCTGCCATACCCTACAGAATAGAGTGGGAGAGTGTTAAACTACAATGTAAACTATAATCCATGGCTGATGGCAATGCTCCAAAATATGTTCATCAATTGCAATGAATATACCACACTAATGAAAAAAGTTGTTAATGTGGGAAAAGTGGGAGGTGTGGGGTTAGAGCATATGAGAATCCTCTATATTTTTTTATGTAACATTTTACATAATCTATGTATCTTTCAAAATTAAATAAGAAATATATTTTTTAAAAGATGGAGTTCTTTCTTTTATACATTTAAAATCAAAGGTTAAGACACAGTTACATGTAAGTTTAAATAACAAAATATGCAGTATGTTTTTAAACATGAGAATGAATGACTGTTAGATAGTAAAAGCTATAGAACTTCAGGAGGAAGTATTAACACGACATAGAATTGTCAAAAGATTTTATAAAGCTGAGAGTTATTATGCTAAATATAATTTGGAAAATTGGCATTCTAGGTTAGGAAAACATTGGAAAATTGGTCTTCCAGGTGAGAAATAAAGTTACAGAAGCTGAAATAAATATGCATGTGCAGGAAACAGAAAAGCTGAGGAAGAAGAATGATACTTACTGAAAGTCATACAGCTGCACCAACCTAGCTTTAGAAGTGGATTCTTTTTAGGAGTCATTAAGAGCAAGATTATATGCATAAATTGGGGCTAGACAACAGAGGAACTTGGTCAGACAACTGAATTCATTGTGCAGAAAAGTAACACAATGAAAGCATTTCTGTAAAAGATTAACGTTAGCAAAATACATAGCATGCTTTATGAAACAGCAACTCAAGAAAGACTCAAAAGATAATGCAGGACTTAAGATACAAGAGGATGAAAGGTTTGATCAGGATTGGTGCAACGGAATAGAGAGAAAGAGAAGTGTGAAGGAGATATTGTAATGGGGGATTTATGATATTTTGTGAAGGATATGAAGATTCAAAGAGGAGACATTAAAACAAGGAGGAAATTAATTCAAGTGTCCAGGAAAATGATGATATTATTTAGGAGACATACTAGTTAGGGGATGATGGCAATGAAATTGGTTAGATTCATTATAGGAGCCTGTACAAGTGCAAATATTTAACCATTAAGCAGAAAATAGCAGCAATATTGTCAGGCTAGATGATACTTTGTTAAGGTCTCTAAACTGCCCTACTATTCTCTACCAATAAAATGTGAAAACAATTCTAAACAGATACAGAGAGCTTCACATATAAAGACCTTTAGCTACTAGGATAACACCTAGACTAGGAAACAGAATTGCATTGGACAGCAAAAAAGAAACATTTTCAAGAAGAGCACTTTAACATTCACATTTCCACAAAACAAGTCTATCTTTAAACATCATCACTGAGAACAATAAACAAAATTCCAGGCCCTCATCTTGGCTTGAGTTTCCCAGTTTACATAAAAATAAAGTTACAACTAAAATATCACCAGAGATGGTTTCTAGATTTTAAGATTGTAATATGCAACTGTATATCCAAAAACTTGAATTTATATTTTCCTTTAACTATTTACAAATATATTTTAAATAAATCTACAAACTGTGTTTGGACCTTCCTATGGTCTACTAAGATAAGCATATCATTAATAGAAAGAAAACCAAGTTCTTTAGTAAGCAATGTCCGCAGTCCCACACCTCACAAAGTTTTCTTCAACCATACTTCAAGCATAACTGAATTTTAAGAATTTGAAAAATTTTCTTCCAAATAATTTGTTCAAGAGGTTTTGGAAAGTTCCATTTTTAACTGGATTTACTAGGATTTTTTTTATTTAAAAGCAAATATTTTCAATGATAACCTATGAATGGATATCACACCCTTTTAAAAACAATTATAGAATTGTTTTCACCACTGGAATCTGCTATAAGCTTACACAGAAATAATGACAAAATTCAAAAAAAGTTACAATGTTGCATGAAATTGATTACAGTTAGGCAAAAGTCAGCAGCAGCTTTAAAGAATAGAAAATCATTTGTAGTTTCTACTTCCTGATTACCTGTCTTGGCTGTTCCTATAAATGCCACCAAACTGCATACTTTATGTCTGGGTACATACAAAACTCAAGAGAATTACTATTATAAATAGTAATAAAGTTTAAGAAGATTGCTGAGTACAATATTAGAAGACAATAAGTTCATTCCTAAGAGCAACAAACAATTAAAATATTTAATATCAAAAGAGCTACCATGTCAGAATTGATTTGCCCTGAAAGTAACAGATACAAATAATAGTGGCTTAAAAATAAAGGGTTTTTCTTCCTCCTCCCTATTCAAGAAACCTGAATATGAGTACTCAGTTCACCTGCTCTACAATGTCAACAAGTAGCTGAGGGCTTTTTCCAACCATTTAGCTTTCATGTTTCATATTTGTGTTTTGCCATTTCATAGTCAAAGAAGAGCAGAAGTAGCTCTAAATACCAAGTTTTCACATATGCACCATAGCAGGAATGAAGGGTAAAGAACAGAGCCAGTAAAACACCTGTCTCTTTCACAAGAAACGAACAAAAAAAAATCTTCCTACTAATTGCCCCATAAGACTTCTTAAGCATCACTGGCCTGAACTATGTCACATGGTCACCTCTTGCAGAAGAAGAGGTTGGAAATGACTATTGAATTAACCAACACACAAGAGCTACAACAATCACTACTTAACCCATCAAAAAATATAAAGTGAGATTAGTGCACAAATTTCAAACCCCATAGTTTTTATGCAATTCTTAGAGGTTCGTCATAAATCTGACTGGGAGCCTTCTATGAGCAGAGTCTCAGAGACAGATAAAGTAGATACAACCCCAGGTATTGGTTCTTTTGAGGGCTAAAGAGACCCACATGTTCTAGGGTCATGGCAGATGGGGTTCACTGCCATGTCAGTTGGCCCTTCTTTGGAGCTGGTGTTTCTGCGTGATGGAGCTGGACACAGATGAGATCTCTCTTCACAAGGCTTTCATGCTACTTTACTGGAATTGTAGTTGGTGCTGGGGTTTAAGATATATATAGGGGATTTGAATCTCTGGACTGACAATATGATAGCCAGGCCGTGAGCCTCAACAGACTTCAACTCCTACACTCTGATTTATTGGACTTACCCCACTCAGCTAACATGGAGTTGAAGAATGTCAACTACCACACCATGGAGCCTAGAGTGCCTACAACTGAAAGCAGGAGGATTGCATCCAGTATCCATGTGGAATCTGAGCCTCCTCTTGACATAGATGTGCAATGGACACAACCAATCCAAGATCCACAGAGAAAAGGTGGCATTGGTGTGGGAAAAATGGCCATGGTGGCTGATGGGTATGGGGAATGGGAGGAAGAGATGAGATGTGGAGGCGTTTTTGGGACTTGGAGTTGTCCTGGGTGGTGCTTCAGGGACAATTACCGGACATTGTAAATCCTCCCAGGGCCCACTGGATGGAATGTGGGAGAGTATGGGCTATGATGTGGACCATTGACCATGAGGTGCAGAGACTCCCAGATATGTACTTACCAAATGCAATGGATGTGTCATGATGATGGGAGTGAGTGTTGCTGGGGGGGAGTGATGGGGTGGGGGTGGTGGGGTTGAATGGGACCTCATATATTTTGAATGTAATATTTTTACAAAATGAATAAAATTTAAATATATATATATAAAGTACCTAATATAAGATATGGATTATAGTTAGTAATAATATTTTGACGATGCTCTTGTATAGTTTGTAAGAAATGTTTTACAACAATGCAAGGTATTGGTGGAGGAGTGATGTATGAGTTTCCTGTATGATGTTATGCATGTTTATTTTGTAAGTTCACAACTTTTACTATACACTTATTCTTTATATTTGTTCATGTATGAATGCTATACTTCAATTTTAAAATTTTCAATATATATAAAATACCTAGAAATAAATTTAATAAAATATGTGTAAGAACTTAATGGAGAAGATAAAAAATCTATTGAAAGACATGAAAGAACTAAGTATATGTACATCTTATACTTAGGAATGAAAAGAAACAATATTGCAAAAATGATTATTATCCCCTAATTAACCTCTGAATCAACATAGTCATCATCAAAATGCAAATTTTTTGTGTAATTTCAAATTTTATCATAAATTTTATCAACTTTAGTTATCTCTGACCACACTGCTGGAAATGGCTGGAGGAGTAAAGGGTATAAATTGGAGGCTTTAGCTGTATCTGTAACATTTCATATCTTTAAAAAGAGCATACTTTTGGACATGTAGCCTACATGAGAAATAAATTGGTATTATGTTACATCACAAGATTTGAGGGTTCATTATTAATTCAGTATAAGCTAGGTTATCTGGCTGATAGGAAGAAAGACATAAACAGCATATTATATAAATTATGAACTGAAATTAAAATGGAGAAGAAAGTGTATCCCAGCACACATATTATAAATATATGAATCCATCCATAAAACATAAAACAAATAAGCACATTGTACATTAAAATTTACTGTATCAAAGTCATTTTATCAGTTATCCAAATCTTTATTGCAATGAATATTGTGCTATGCATTGATAATAATCTATTATCCATAGATAATAATCTATGGATTGATAGAAAAAGGTACATACAATCCTAACATGAGATTAGTTCACGTTCATGACTAATTAGCCAAGAACACAAGATCTGATTGGAAGCAAAATGGCCATGCAATGCAGAATTAAATGCAGCATAGCAAAGTTTTGAGTTCACCTCCCCATAGGTTGGGATTGAGGGAGAACGGAGCAGCAGTTGTCAGCAACAATATGAGCACAAGGCAAGTCTCACTGATTCTGAAAAACTAAGTGCTTAGTGCACCATCTCCCTTTTACCAATACAAAAGTAATTCTACTAACTGTTTCTTTGCTTCCCTTTATGGGAAATGTTTACAAATATTAGGATCTTTTGGTTATTGCATTAACCAGCACCAGGAAGGCCACATATTCATCTAGTGGAGAAAACAGTCAGTATCCCAGGTATACTTGATCAATTTCTCAGCCTCTGGCTTTCCAGCACTCTAGAAAACTTATTCTCAGTTTGCCCCCTGACTCAATGGGTGTCACTCTTATATGGGTGTTTTGGTGTTAATTTGGTCTGAAGACTAAAATAAATCCATTTGCTTATAGTATCTTTCAGATGGTCTATAAGCTCTCAGCGATGTAGTGAATTGATGTCACTAGAAAGAGAAATGAGCTGAGGGAAGACCACAAAGAGTATGAAAATGGCATATGGAAGCAAATAAGTCAAACAAAGTCAGAGACTGAAATAGATTTAAAACAGATTGAAAGTCACCTATAAGACTTCAGAGAAGAAAAGAGGTGAGCACAAGGATTAAAGTCCAGGCAGTAGAGAGTTTGGGGAAAGAGAGCAAAGGAACACAGAAGATCAGAAGATAGGTCAGTGTGACCTTGTTGCTTGATAAATCCAGTAATATATTTAACCTCAGTAGTAATCAAATCTATGAACACATAAGAAATAATTATATTTCATTCCTCCCCCATCAAATGGAATGATAAAAAAAAGAATGATATGTAAGGTAAGGGTGTAGAGAGTGGGTACTTTCACCCTTGGTATAAGTGTCTAAAATCAGTTTAGTAGTATGGACCAAAACTTTTTCAATGCTTGTACATTTCCAACTAGAAACTGTACTTCTATTTGATTATCCTAAGGAAATAAAACAGATTCATTGCAGAAGACTTTATAATAGGAAAAAACTGTACACAGCCTAAACAGCCAACAAGATGGTATATTAGTTAAATCATAAAATACAGTACAATCCTTGCAACAATTAAAAATGAGACAAGTGAAGATGGGAGATTATAATATTTTCTTAAATAAAGGAGCAGATTATAAATTATATATATTGTATGTAGTGATTTGAAACTGTATGTTCCCTCAGAAAAATGTGTTTTTAAATCTAATCTATTCCTCTGGGTATAAATCTATCTTAAGTAGGATCTTTTGATGAAATTACTTCAGTTAAGGTGTGACCCACTTCTTTCAGGATAGTACTCAGTCTTATTAATAGAGCCCTTTATAAACAGAAGAAATAATGAGAAGAGAAAGCCAGTAAGAAGCTGAAAGGAAAGTAACCCACAAGAGAAGGGAAAGACCAGCAGAGGCCACCATGTGTCTTGTCATGCAGCAGATGAGCTAAGGATCAGCAGCACTCAGTCTTTGGGAAGAAAGAATTAATGCTAAAACAAAAAAGAATTAATTGACACAATGGGAGAAAAAGTTTACAAAATAAACAAAATAAATAAAACAGACACATATACCATACCATTATTGTAGTTTCTACACCAGATTACAATACAAATCCTTACAATAATTTTTAACTTTTTTACCAGTTGAAAAATAAAAACCGTTACTTCAGTTGATGAAAGAGAATACATTCTGGATGATTATCATCAGCCATGAGTAAAATGCCTGGTCTTCCTATGACAGCACAGCTGCCATGATAGGTGAGATAAAAAGGCTATGAACTCACTTTTAAAACATCCGTAAATTCACAGCCTCTGTATTGTGCAAGGCTCTTTTCCTTAATCCTGTTGGAGAAAAAGCTGCCTCAGCAGGCCCTAGAAATGTTTACTACTCAACTTACTTGTAAAGTTTTTGGTTTGCCCTATCAAAGGCACAATTTCAACTCATGATCCAATTTGGATTTCTAGGTGTAAAATGTTTCCTATCCTAAGGCTGCTCAAGCCTTTCAACATGAGTATAATGCCATTTAAAATTTTGAAAAATATTTTTGAAGAAAAACCAAAATACAAACTAGATACAAAAAGTTATTGAAAAGCTGATAAAACTCAAATTTTAACTGCATTTTGGAAGTGCATTAGGGTGCAAATTTATAGGCTCCTGATTAAGAAATTTATGAAGTGGATCATCTTTTGTCATGTCGAAATATTTATTAAACAATGGAGAAAATGAAGATAAAACTTAAAGGCATATTTAAAAAAACAACAAAGATTTGTAATGAAGCCAATAGAAATTATTTTCAGATTGAGAATTAAATTGTAACAGAAATTGTGTTCAGATAATAACTGAGGCAGAAATCAATATGAGAGAGAGATACATTTTGAGTGGAATTAATGAATAAACTTTCTTGGGTTATTGATAATCTAATTAATAAGAAGGGCAAATCATATGAACACATTTCAATAAGGTTTAAAATTATTACTGACAATATACCATTATCAAAGAAGATGATATAAATAAAACTGCACATATGCTATTATAGCAAGGAATCACTGATAAACTGATTAACAAATGTTGTCAATTCAAAGATAATTTAAGATTAAGTCCTACAGAAGAAAATCTGAAATTCCTTGAAATGACATAGTTCATCTATGAAAGAAAGTTGATAAAGGCTTTTTCAAATTGAGTCATAAAACCTTACATGACACTAGCATTAAGAGTTATAAATTTGAAAGATATTTTTCTGTATTATCAATTTAAAAAACATATTTTGACCAACAATGCTTAAGGGAAGACTGAATGATCTTTTGACTCCTCTACAGAAATGAGACTGCAAAAGTCATTATCAAATGAAGAGATGACCAGATATTATGCAGTCAAAAATGTAGAAAAAAAATTGTATTTTAGAGGAGGTTAGGCAGTATAAAATATTGTATTTATTTTTCTGGGATGTTTGGTATTTGTCTCCTTTTAAAAATGTATAAATTATTGTGATTTCTTTTCTAATATTAAAGATTCATTTTTAGCCTAATTTTGCATTCATAATGTTGTATTTTTTTCTTGACCAGGTCTGCCCCATGGAACCCTACAATTCTGGACCTACAGTGGTTATTCAAAAGTGGAAACAGTTCAGATTTCTTTTTCAAAATATGTGGTATTCATAAGCTGTCTAAAAAAGATCAGCTTGAGAAATACCAGTTTTGTGGTAAGAGTTTATATAATAAAGATATACTTTAAGTGTGTTTGTAAGGGCAGGAGAAAAACCAAATGGCAAAACAGAGCATCCAAAGAGATGAAAGCAAGTTCCTAGAACACATGTAGGAACAAAGATGAGAAAGATCTGTCTTAGCAAGGATGAAGGATACTGCCTTTCCTGGCAAATGGTATGCAGGAAAGAACAGATGCAGGGAATCACTGTAGTGGTCCCCTTACTATTCATGCCACCATGCCCCTGCCATTTGGTTTAGTGGAATTGACCACCAGCTCCAAGCTGGTCCCTGGTTGATCTAAACTAATCAAGCATAATCCCACATCCTTTGCCACAGTGACAGGTTCAGACTTAATCCAATGATCCATGGAATTTACCCGTGAAATGGTAGTTTAGCCATCGTAAAGTTTCGGATGTTTTATAATGGTTGTAACAGTGACTCACTCTCACTCCTAGGATGTGAATTAAAAAGTATGCTCTTGGCAGCCACCTTTCAGTCAAGGGAAGTCAACTCAAGGACAAGTCTGACACATGGAAAAGGGCAGTTTAGAGAAAAATCTCAAGACCTGGAACGTTTGCTATTTGCCCAAAGCCTGATTACCTCTAGAATTTTCCATTTTATAAGCTAATAAATTCCTTTTGTTGTATAAGCCAACTTGGGTTGGGTTTGCTGTCACTTGCATCAGACAGCATTTTCCCTAATTCAGTGGGTAAAGACATGGGGATATTTTGAGCTGCAGAGAAACCAAGGGTATAAATGATGACTACCTTCTACTTTATCTGTAAAATTGAAGGGAAGGTAATCTATGAAGATTTAGAGGACCACATATAGGACTGGAGATATGAGGAAAGTCAGAAGGGACTAACAACCACTAAAGGAAAAGTTTTAGGGAACCAAATACACATTAATTCCTGCTTTACTTCTCTTCATAACACATTATATTACCTGGCGTTATAATATATATACTTTTGTTTACTTTGTTTTCCTTACTAGATAGTAAGATTCACAATCACAGAAATTTTATCTGGTTTACTTATTCATTGTATTCCAGTATCTAGAATTATGCTTGGCACATGGTAGGGGCTGAACAAATACAGTTACATGTGAATAAATGAAGGAATGAACTTTTGAAGAAAATTATGAGCCCTCAGATTAACAGTATGAATACAGGGGGAAACAATTGACAGAGTTTCTTAATTCAGAGAATGTTCTTTAGCCTGGGAACATGAGAGAGGAAAAGAGATTATGGAATTTGCCCATGATAAAGCAATGGTACCATGCCAAGTGCCTGGCATTTAGTGAATGGTAAATGTGTCTTTAATCATGCACAATATAGCAGAGTACTTATGGCAGAGGAAGGGTGGCAAGGAAATATAGGGTGCCAGCCAAGGCAGAGTTGACATTGCTAACCACATTGTCCAAGCTGAATAGGGAAGCAGTTGAGTTAAGTGATTTGAAAGTCAAAAGTAAAATTACATCAAACTAATGTCATGTCTGAGACTTGATTTTGAAGTTCATAGCGCAGTTGTCTGATTTGATTGGAGAACACCTAAGTACCACTAGATAGACTACTTAAATCTTGCGTCCTTTAGAGAAAGAAGCAACTAAAGCTAATAAAAAGATCACCCCAAAAAACTGAAAAACAGTAGGTCAAAAATCCTTAGAAATATAGCAAGCACGCATAGAGCACTGTGAGTCTTGATGATGCAGGAACCTGAGGAGATCTTTATTAGAACTTATTTGAAAACTGGGCAAAAGGAACAGAGAAAGTTCCAATTTCAACCTGCATTAACAAAAACAAATAAAAAAGCAGCAGAAAGAATTTCTAAAACTGGCTGTCGCGTTTAAATTTAGTAAGCAGGTTAAAACAGTTCAAAACAATGGGCTACACTGTTATAGCTGCTTATTTTTACTGGGTCTATTGGCAAAAGTTTCTCATTTCTTCACACTTACTTTTCAAAGACCTAGAGTCCCAGGTTTCATTTAGCAGAGTAACAGCTGTCAAATAATAATCTGGTGTCTATCTCAGCCTCTGGCTCTCCCTTTCCCCTTTTTACTTATGTCTTCTTTTTATTTTTCTTAGTTTGCTTACTGACACCTTTTTCCCTTTTCTCCTATTCAGTTTTTCTCTGGATTACAGAAGTTGTCACATAGCTATAAAAAATTGTCTAACATATGTGAGTTATATTTGATGACAACGTCTGGAGATGTCCTGGGGGTTCTGTACCAGGGTGGCCATCATGACCCTGCCAGTAGCACATCAGTTTTGAGGGTTCGGATCATCCTGAAGGGACTGGATGAAATTAGTCTCTTGGAACCCCTGGAAACTAGGAGCTACTCTGTATAGTGCCAGACAGTTTTGTAATAGAAAGAAATATTTGTGATTAGATAAACCTTGTTCAAATACAAGTTCCATTTTTCCCTAGCTCCTGGTGTTGGATAAGTAGCTTCGACTCTGTGACCCTCAGTTTCCTCCTTTGTTAAATGAGGATACTAATACATATCTCTAGGTGTTCTGTGAAGAGTAAACTAGTAAAGCCTATGAAGTGATTAGTACGGTACTTAGCACGTGGTTAAGCGCTCACTAATGGTAGCTATTATCACTGTTATTTTGGATTGATTCTAGTTTCACCCATTCTCTTCTTACCAATGTCCAGCTTAGCTCTTCTGCAAAACTGAAGCAGGACTGAGGTACTCAAAATAGGTGTTGCTGGGGCTTCTGGGCAGAGGGATGAACTTTTCTGTAAGAGAGGGTTGGGGCTTCTGAGTGCCCTTCCAGTGAGCTGCATGGGGGGCTTGCTATTCTGATTGCACCCTGTCATGTTCTGGTTCATCTGTGCCCAGAGTCTGACCTATTCATTCTTGCATTAATTAATTCATTTACTCAGTACAAATTTATTAAGCATTTAGTGCCAGGACTAGTTCCTACTCTCATGATAGATAAAATGCCTCCTTTGGGTACTATGGGGTTTATATATGGCTTCGTTGAGGGAATTTCATCATAGATAAACCTGCACAGCAATATGGCACCCATTTTAGTCACTGCAATATTTAATTACTTTCTTAAGCATTATTCTGGAGTCTTTATTTGCATCTTAGTTTCTTTTTCATGTCCCCTTATCACCGTCAGTTTTTCATTCTCATTAAAATCTCTATGAATTCAGAGTTTAGCTCCAAATCTTGCAAAGTTATACATGTAAATAGTACACCTTATTATAGAGCCAGTATCCTCTATTAGAAGAAACAAAATATAGAGGTCTATGTTCTGTTACAATATGACATGCAAAGACCCATATTATTCAAATATGAGGGAAAGTAAGACCTATTAACTTCATTCTGTCAGTTTGCAGGCTTCCTGGCATAGGACTGAAAGGTCATTCTGATGGGTACATATGCATTTTCTCAAACCAACGTTTCCTGAACAGTTGGGGCTCAAACTGGAGGTGCATAGGGGCATAGGTGCATTTTGAATTCATGCCAACAAGACAATGTAGTATTTTTCCTTCCATGTCTTTTTCTGTTTACTTTTTAGAGAAAACTGGGGTAAAATTATTGGTAACATTCTGCTTTAACTTTGCTGTTATCTAAACTCGTTTTTTTTTTTTTTTTTTCCTGCTTTTAGTAAAAAAGTTCTTTGGTATCTGAGCCTGTATCTGGGGTCTTGCAGGAGACTCAGTTTACCTCCCCAGTCCCTAGAAGTTTCAGATGTCAGTGTAGGTGTGGGTGAGCAGAGCACAAAGCAAAGTTTTATTATTTTATAGATTTAAATGCATTTCTCATTAGCATTAAATAGCAAAAGCACTCTGGAAACTTGAAATAATTGGCAATTTATTTGTTTTCAGTATTCAAAGTCTAGTTTTGAAACAAAGTTTGACTTTTCAAGAAAGAGTTTTTTGGTTGTAGAACTTCATGATAAATGAGAAATGCAGTAGTTTGCCTGGCTTCTAAAATTCACATTTTTCTAAATCTGCCACTACTCAAATCCCCTTCAGGATTAGGTTTAGTTCTAATTTACATGCTGGTTCATCCTTTATAAGTCAGAGGAACATAATAACAGTGATAAAAAGAACTTATTGGCTTGGTTTTGGGTAAATGTTGTCCTTTGTTTTTGCTACCCTGGTGTCCAAATTATTTTGGTTTTCTTTTTAAATTCCATCCTAAAATACTTGGCTTCTGATTTGTATTCTATACCCTCCACAGAATGAGATCTGGATTAGTCTTGTCATTCTGCAGCATAGAAGTTCTCAGTCTATGCTGAAGTGGATTTTAAATTTCTTACCTTGAACCTTAGTCTCCCAGTGACTTAGTTCCTGATACCCACTGTTTATTTGCCTTCACCAATGCCAACTGCCTTTCCTATTTGGTTTTCTGCTTTCTGTCACTGCCTGACCCACTGGATAATAAGGTGAGCATTCTGCTTAGTGGTATTTATACTCCATCTGTTCCTTTTCTTCTTTGAATTGATATCCAGGGCTTTGCCTTGTCATGTGGGTTGGGCTTGGTCTCCCATATGTAATAAAATTATTCCCCCAAAGGCCAGGCTCAGCATTTTTCGCATCTCCAAAAAAGTCCCATCAAAACAAATCAAGTAATCCAAGAAAGAACATTTCCCTCAAGCCTCACAAAACCTATTCTAAAGCATTTTCAACTACTTCAGCAGTTACTGAAATTCTCATGAGGTGACAGAAAATGTTAAATTATATACCACAATGAAAAATTTTTAAAAATCTTCTAACCATCTTTGTCTTTCTTCCTCATTTCCCTTGCTATAAATCCTATCTCCTTTTCTTCTCTGCCAGGTACATCCCCACCTCCGCTCTAGCGACTGTAAGATGTCTCCTCTATTGCCCTGAGCAGTGTAACTCGTCCCTCAACTGGGGTATTTCACTCTGTAAAACAAGAATCAATCATGTAGAACTTTTCTAGCATGTTATTTGGGAAACTTTGTTTGTCCTGCTGAGATGCCTATCATTCAGACATAGGTAACTTTTGCAAAAGTGTGTATCATTCAGTCTTTATGAGTATGTCTCCATATTTCTATGTGTGCTTTACAGAATTCAGATCACACCATGTTTTAGTTTCCTAGGCTGCTTAACACAGATAACATGAAATGGGTTGGCCTGAACAATGGGAATTTATTAGCTTACAGTTTGAGGCCAAGAAAATGTCCAAATCAAGGCATCATGTCAAAGCAATGCTTCTTCCTGAAGACCATTGCCAGTAATTCTTGGCTTCTCTGCCTCCTGGCAAGGCACAAGGAGGTGTTTGCTGGACTTCTCTTCTGGATTTCACTGCTTTCAGCTTCTTGCTTCCATAGCTTTCTCTCTGTGTGTGTGTATTCATTCCATTTATAAAGAACTCTAGTAATAGTATTAAGTTCCATCCTGAATGAAGTAGGGCACACCTTAACTGAAATAACCTCATCAAAAGATTCTACTTAAAATGTGTTTACACCCACAGAACAGATTAAAGAACTTGATTTCTGGTGGTACATTTCAAACCATCACACTCCACCCTCTGAACCCCAAAAACATATATTCTTTTTACATGCAAAATACATTCATTGCATCACAACATCCCAAAAGCCTTAAGTTATTCAGTAACAATGCTAAATGCAAAGTCTCATCAAAATTAATTTCAGGTGTGATCTGTCCTGGGGCACAATTCCCCTCCATCTGCTGACCTGTGAAACCTAGAGAACAAGTTATCAGTCCCAGTACAAAAAGCAGGGGCAGGCATAGAATAAACATTCCCATTCCTATAAGGAGAAATTGGAAGGAAAACAGGGGTTACGATTTCAAAACCCTGCAGAGTATACTCCATTATATTTCAAGGTCTGAGAACAATGCTTTAGCATTTTTCCAAATTGTCAAGAAAAAAAAATGAATCACATTCAGAAATTAGTTTGATGATAGCCATAAACTCTCCTTTATTTCATGAATAACACTTTCTATCACAACCACTGAAGAGCATATCTTTTCCGATTAAGATTTTAATAACTGTAATTACTCCTTTAGCCCTTCAAAATAATAAATGTTCTTGCTTGTCTGTCTTTGAAGATGCTGTTCTAGTGTATTTTACTTAATTTATGTGCAATTCAAGTAAAAATAATTTTCTTACATTCTTATACATAGCCTTTGTGACATTTGAGGGAGAGGTCTCAATGTAATCTCCCAGTCTAAAAACTGTCTGATGTAAGTGATATACAACAAAACAAATTTTAGTGTTGGAATGAGTGAGCTAGAATCTAGTAAGAGTTTGACTTTTTGTTTTCAAAATATCCATTTCAGAAGCTTCTCTTTTGTCCTTTGTACATTCTGTCTGAATGACTGTAAATTATTTTCAGATCTCAAATTTTAAAAATCAAACTATTTTATGTAGTATTGCATGAAATCATCACTTAAAGTAACAAGTTACAGTTAAAATTTTCAAGATTTATTGAAATGAATGAATCCATCAAAATGGAGTTGGTCCTGACCTTGGGGTTGCGCTAATGACCATACAAATTGTGTCCTTCTTCACTACTGTTATCCTCTTTCATCTGCTTTTTATTTCCTGTTTCAGAGGATCCTGATTCTCAAAATCTTCGTTATATATTCCCATGAGTTTTTTTATTATGTACATTTTCTTGGCTATCACTGAAGTTTTTGTTAAGAGATAATTGTATTTCAGTTTCCTTTTTTAGCTTTTGTTATGAAAATTATTTCTCATCATATTTGGATTTGGGGATGACCATTAATTATGAAAAAATAAGTATATACAAAATCAGTCTGCAATTAAGGCAAATATAAAAGAAAATCAAATAAATGTTTACAGAGTTGTTACCTTGTATTGTGCTACATAAATGTGTAATCAAATTACTTTTCTATTTCCTACTTTAAATAATGATGAATATTATATGGTTTTACCAGGTGTATTTATTTTGTATATGCTGCATTTCTTAATACTTCTGTATCCCATGATAACCTTTAAGTGATAGATGTAGTAACAACACCACAAAAAAGGAGGAACAACTAAGAGATTAAACTAGTTGGGGATAAAGGTCTAGGTCACCCCATCAGAAAAACAACCAAGAACAGTCAAAGTTTTGGACAAAGGTAAGGAAAACATAAACTGGATAGCGAAGGATAGAGATAATGAATATCAGTTATGTCCTCAGGAAGAGTTTCTATAGCAAGGTCTATAGTTTGTTTCACTAATCTCCTTGACTCATGATTTTTCCATGAAGGCAACTAGCCATCTCCTTAAAGAAGAGTCTGCACTGATTGGACTATACATCCCCTCATAAGGACACATAAAATCATCTTTTTTTTCACAAGACTGGAGGCCTTATAATGTGGGAGTTAAATATCATAGGAGAGTGCATTGTAGATCTGTATCAGATAAAATTTATGCACAACCTCAGATGAGTTCAGCTCAGATGCCCTCGGATGCTTGCCCAGTAGGTTTCTCACACTTGCAATAAACTCTGTTACAAAAATGGACAAGGAGGCAGCGGACTTGGCCCAGTGGTTAAGGCATCCATCTACCACACGGGAGATCCGCGGTTCAAACTCCGGGCCTCCTTGACACATGTGGAGCTGGCCCATGCGCAGTGCTGATGCGCGCAAGGAGTGCCGTGCCACGCAGGGGTGTCCCCAGTGTAGGGGAGCCCCACGTGCAAGGAGTGCGCCCCGTAAGGAGAGTCACCCAGCGCGAAAGAAAGTGCAGCCTGCCCAGGAAAGGCGCCGCACACACGGAGAGCTGACACAGGAAGATGACGCAACAAAAAGAAACACAGATTCCCGTGCCACTGACAACAAAAGCAGACAAAGAAGATGCAGCAAATAGACACAGAGAACAGACAACCAGGGTGGGGGTGGGGAAGGGGAGAGAAATAAATAAATACATCTTTTTTTAAAAAATAAATGAATAAAATGGTGATTATGAAAAAAATGGGCAAGGAACATGAAATTTTAATAAGCTATTCTTTTTAATCATATCTTTAACATGAAGGAGCTATAGTCAAAGTACAAGAACATAATAAAATGACAATTCTAAATACTATTATGAACACAATCCAGCCACTCTTTGAGCATTATGAAGACATTTGAGAATATTAAACTGCCTCTGGTCTTCAGGATGACATAATATAGTTATCTGGATCTTGGCAAAGCATAAGAATAACTATTAATATAAATTTAGAGTTATTAAATGATGAATGTCAGAAATTTTCATACACATGAATAAGCTTTTTCTTTTGTCAACAGCGTGAGATACCTATGGCATATATTCCCTTGATACATTCCCTCAAAATGAGGTTGATTTCTTCCCCAGGCACAAATAATATTCTCAAGCAAAATCGTTCAACAGAGTCCAGTGCAGCAGATGGAACACATGGATACACACAGAACAAAACATATTTGCTACAACCAGCAAGATAGTGGAGGAGTAAGGAGCTCCTAGAGTCAGCTCCTGCTATAGGGGAGTTAGTAAACACCCAGAGCTAGCTGTTTGGGGGTTCCGGGAGACCAGAAGAGCATCCTGCAACGTTCTTGAAGGAGTAGAAGGAAACCACCCATCTGCAGAGAAGATTTGTAAGTAGAGTGCTCCATGCCCCGGAGGCCAGTGCCCATCCTCCACTGGAGGCACAAGATACCTTGGGAGCTGTTCCTCAGTTGGAATTGAAAGCTCCACTTCCCAAAAATGGGGGAGGAAGAGACGGTTGGGCACCAGCTTCACTACTGATAAGTAAATTCATGGGCTAAAGTATAATCCTGAGAACAGCTAAAGTTTGAACTTGTCCAAGACAGAAAAAGGCCGGTAGCTGCCATTTTAACTCCACACCTGGCATGAGGGGAAACGGAGTGGACTGAAAATCACAGTGCTGGTGGGGACTGGCTTCCAGTCAGATCACACTGCAGCCATAGCATAAGCCCCAACCCCACCATCAGCAGGGAGGAAGCTGGGGAAGCTGCCCCAGCCTCTCTGGGAAATTACCGACCAAGCCACAGAGGCCACTGATCATCCAACTTTGGCAGCACAAGTCGCCCCAGGAGCTATTCTGTGGCTGGAATTGGAAGCTCCATTTCCCCAAAACAGGGGAAGAGGAGACAGTTGGCCATTGATTTCAGCTACTGATTGGTGGATTCAGCTGGCTAGAGTATAACCCTAAGAAGAGCTGGTTTGAACTTGTCCAGGTTGGAAAGTGGTTGGTAGCCACCATTTTGATTCTGCCTCCAGCAAGGGGAAGCCGGGCTGACTGAAAATCACAGTGACAGTATGAAATGGTTTCTTTCACCCAGATCAGCCTGCAGCCCCAGCCCAGAGGTCAGGCCCACCTCTGGCAGGGAGGAGGCTGGTGGGCCCTGCACCAGGCTATCCAGGAGACAGAGGCCTAAAAGAGAGTCTAGAAATGAAGAGTCTAGTGTCTTGATAAAAGTGTCAAAGAGTGGTGAAAATAAAATATGAAAGATAAAAGTCAAATAGTCAAGAATAAATTTAACCAATGATGTAAAGCACTTTTATTCAGAAAACTGCAACTCAATGTTAAAAGAAATTAAAAAAAGACCTAAAGAACTGGAGGAACATTCTATGCTCATGGATTGGAAGACTAAATATTATTAAGATGTCAATTCTACTCAGTTCTACTCAAATTGATGTACAGGTCAATGCAATCCCAATAAAAAGTCCACCAGCATTTTTTTTAATGGAAAACATGCTTATCAAATTTATTTGGAAGGGTAAGTGGTCCTGAATAGCCAGAAACATCTTAAAAAGGAAAAGCGAACTCTCCTCTCTAGACTTTAAATTATATTACCTAGCTATAGTGCTAAAAACAGCATGGTACTGGCTTAAAGACAGACACATTGACCAATGGAACCAAATTTATGGTTCAGGAACAAACCCTCACATGTATGGTCAAGTGATTTTTGACTAACCTGTCAAACCCATACAGCTCAGATATCCATAGCCAAACAAAGGAAAGAGACCCCCTATCTCACACCTTATCCAAAAATTAACTCAAAATGGATCAAAAACCTAAAAACAAAAGCAAAAACCATAAAACTTCTAGAAGAAATTGTAGGAAAATAGCTTCAAGACCTGCTGGTAGATGGTGGATTCTTAAAGGAGATAAGTGGAGGACTGACATGGACTACTGATGTTTAATGTATGTAGCAGTTTTAATTAGTTTTATTGTAAAAGTGTGAAAATTTATAGAGTGGATGGTAACACATAGTAACAGCTAGTTTATAAAAGGGGAAGTGGCTGAAAATGCTAGAGAATATTCTCAGAACAGACTAGTACACTAAACCAAGAGGTGGATGAGAATTGTGGTTGATGGTACAGATGCAAGAGTGTCCTTTGTGAGCCAGAGCGAATGTACATTACTATTGCAGGGTGGTGGGAATGGGGAGAAGCATGGGAAAGATACAACTGGAGTGACCTATGACTGTGATTAGCAGAAATAATACAATATTCGTGCATCTCTGCCAAAGATGTACTGTGTGGATAATGGAGCAATATGGAAAATATGTGCCAAATGTACACTATGGACATAGTAACAATCAGATAATATTATATTATTTATAACAAATATCCCACCACAGTATGGTTTGTTGATAGAGGGGTGTTGTTTCAGAATTCTGCACAAGTGTGTGATTGTTTTATAAGTTTACAACTTCTGTCATAAAAAAAAATATATTTAAAAAGTAGTAATAGGGTGGGTTGGGGGAAATATAACAAATAAAAGATAAGGACTATAATTAGTAGTAAGATTTTGACAATATTCTTTCATAATGTGTAACAAACATCTCACAACAATGCAAGGTGTTGGTTGAGGGTTGATGTATGGGACCCCTGTCTGATGTTATACATGTTTACTTTGTAAGTTCACAACTTTTACTATACACTTATTGTTTTTGTATGTTCATATATAAATGATATAAAGCTAATAATAATAATATGCAGGGTTGGGGGAAAATATTTGGTTAGTAGTAATACTTTGACAATACTCTTTAATCATTAGTTTAAAAGGTTTAACAATAATGCAAGATATTAGTGGTAGGGTGAGGTGCGAGAGTACTGTACGATGTTATATATGGTTGTTTTGTAAGTTCACAACTATTACTGTATACTTATTGTTTATGTATGTTTATGTATGAGTGGTATACTTCAATAAATTTTTAAAAATGAAAAAAATATATATTTATTTCCATTTCAGTTATTTGCTACCAGGCAAGGACAAAATCAGTATTGCTTTTCCAGTTTCCCATCATTACTAAAAAGGAACACTCATCATTTGTGTCTGGTTTAGCTGTAAAATCCTGTGTAGCTACTCTATAGGTCCCTTAAACTGATGTAGAACTCTGTGCTTTCCGCTAAAACTTTACTTTAGATTCAGTAATCATACAATGATTAGTTTCTATCTTTCATTCATCACTCTCCCTACATGTTTATATACAATTAGAGAAGTTGTGAGCCTTCTCTTGCACACCGTGCAGAACCCCATACATCACCCCTCCATCAAAACCTTGCATTGTTATGGAACACCTGCTAGAGATGATGAAAGAACATCATCAAAATAGTACTAGTAGCTATGGTCCACAGCTTACATTTGGTATGTTTTTCCATACACCTCCCTATTATTAACACCATGTTTTGTATTGAACATTTGTTATTGTTCATGAGGAAACACTCTCATGTTTGTACTGTTGACCACAGTCCATCATCCACCACACGGTTCACCATGATATACAGTTCTATGCCTTAGTAAATTTGGTAATGTTTTCCTTAGTCCAAAAGGAAAATAATTTCAATTAACCTATTTTTCAAAACCAAATGCAAAAATAAAATTATTTTCTAGCTTCAATCTACTTGAAACTGCACCATCCTCAACCCATAGCTTTTCTTCTTCTCTTAAAGACAGTAGTTCATTGCAACTGGCTAACCTTATCGTCCAGCTTCTGTACAGCATGGCCTTCAATACATGACTCTTTTTACCAGGAATAATGGGCAAGATTCTGTCAGCCTAGCCTTATGGTCTACACAGTCCATTTGACTTACTTCCTATGGCTCCGAAACATCCCCTGTGGAATCCTTCCACAAGGGATATATCAGTTGATACAAGGCACTCAGTGCACATATGTTTCTCCTTCAATCTAAATAATAAAATTCTTAGGAGAGGATCTCTCCACCCTTTTTGTCAGCCTTGTCACTATTACCTTTCATATATATATTTTCTTTTCAAAGAATATACATCTCCATATAAAATTGAAAGCATCATTTCTATTAAAGGGATTAGAAGTGTCCAAAAGTAAGTTAGAGGCGTATAGTTGGTCATGCATTGATTTGCCCTGACCTACACTTATATTTTGCTTTATGATGCTATCCTTACTGCTTAAATGCAGGTATAGTGAGATAGTCCATCACAGTCACTGTGACTCCCACAGATTTTAAGTCTTAGCAGAGTGCTTCAAAGACTGACAGTGTTTGGTTTCTATAGCAGTGTGATATGGTTTATGAATTCCAAAAATAGATATTGGATTATGTTTGTAAACCAGTCTGTCCCTCAAAACATATTAGAATATATTGGATTCAGAGGTTTCACTTTTACTTGATTAAATAATGATTAAGGCTTTGATTGGGCAATGTCAGTAGGATGTTGTGTCTCTGCCTCTTTGGTGGGCAGGGGCTCACAGAGAAACCATACCACAGAGCAAGGAGTTAAAGTTTTAATGCTGGAGGCCAGGAAGTAAGTATACAGAGGAGCACAGAGAAGGCTAGAGTAGACATGGCAGAGGTCCCAGGAAGAGAAATGAGCCATTCACCTGATAGTCTATAGCTAACCTTGTGGAGAGAGGTGAGCAGCAGAGCCAGGAGAGAAACAAACCCCCAGCAGAGAGGAACCCAGGAAGCCTAAACCCTCACAGACATCAGATGGTTATCTTGCTCCAAAACGTGGCAATAGACTTTGGTGGGGAAGTAACTTACCATTTATGGCCTGGTAACTGTAAGCTTCTACCCCAAATAAATACACTTTATAAAACCTAACCAATTTCTGGAATTTTGCATTGGCACCCCTTTGGCTAACTAATGTTTCCATGCCGACATTGACAGAAGCACCCAAAGATGAATGCACTGCACTTCTTGCCCTGTATCTCCACCATTTCTCTGGTTGCTGTGCTTTTGTGCCCTTTGTTACTGAGTGTTATGCACAGTCTTGAAATAAATTTCACTTTTTACTGTTTGCCAGAGACAGTTTCTATTGCAACCAAAAAAGCTAAACTCACAAGAGAAAATCTAAACAGTTGCCTAAAATCACCCCATGTGGACAACTGCCTGTGCTATCTTTGCAGTAGCCTGCCTCTACTTCAAATTTTGGAGAAACAACCACCATGGATCTTGTATTTTATTTCTAGTTAAAATTTTCCCTTACTCATAACTTAAATTCTCTTAGGTGTTCATTTATTTCCAGCATCCGACCCTAACAAGATGGACATTGACTTAAATGAAATTAATTAGAAAAAAATTTCATTTTAATTGAAATGAAAATTAATTTATCAGGAAAACCACTGACTCTTCATGGTATATCCCAAATGTCCAAAGGCAATATTAGTAAAATATTTAAGAGGAATTGTAACCAGAAGAGGTCAAATGGAAATCAAAAGTGTGTCATATATAAAAAGGCTAAAGGAACTTTGTTTTAAGCCAAAGAAAAAAACTTTTTTAAAGATTTATTTATTTATTTATTTCTCACACCTCCTTTCCCCATTGTCTGCTTTCTTTGTCCATTCACTGTGTGTTCTTTTGCATCCACTTGTATTCTCATTAGGCTGCTCCAGGAACCCATCCTGGAACTTCCAGAGTGGGAGAGAAGCAATCATTCTCTTGCACAACCTCAGCTCCCTGTTCTGCTACATCTTTTACTCTCCTCTGTGTCTCTTGTTGAGTCATCTTGCTGTGCCAGCTCTCTGCATCAACCAGCACTCCCATGCAGGGTGGCACTCCTGCACAGGATGGCATTCCCACACAGGGCGGCACTCCTGCATGGGCCAGACTACCTTCACCAGGATGCCATGAACATCAAACCCTGGACCTCCTACATGATAGACAGGAGCCCAACTGCCTGAGCCACATCTGTTTCCCCCAGAGAAAATTTAAGAATGCATAATGGAGCGGATGTCACACAGTGGTTGAGCACCTGCTTGCCATGTACAAGGTCCCAAGTTCTACCCCTACCTCCTAAAAATAAAACAAACAAACAAAAAAACCATCTCACTTGGAATGGATGTAGTTCAATGGCTGAACACCTGCTTCCTACATAAAAGGTCCTGGGTTCAATCCTTGGTACCTCCTAAAAATAAAAAATACATAAGAATGCATAAAGGTTATATTCAAATACATAAAGAGCCATCCAGTAGAAAGGTCAAAACTCAGAGTAAAAGGTAAAACTTATAGGATGCCATATATAATTCAATGTGAAAAATAGCTTTCAACTACAACTGACAAAAAGGGAGCCAGTCACTCACTGTATGAGACAGAAAGTTTGCCACCTCTAGAAATGTTTTAAAAGAGGGATAAATGAAATTTGTACAAAAAGTTAGAGAATTCAGCTCTAAGATTCTATATTTCTATGTTCCTCAAACTAAAATTTCAGTTGCTTTAAATCACATTCACCCAATAATGCTACCTGATATCTATTACAATTAAATATATTTGATGCAGAGTGTAAACATGCATAAAAAGAAACAAAGAAACTCCTAAATAATACCTCCATATGTACATTTTGTCCTTCAATTTCCTTTCTTGGATTCATGCCTCTTATGTTAAGTGTAATTTATTTTTTTCATGAATACTTTACAAAATGAGTTACCACTTTCAAGCAGAAAAAAAGCCCTCTAGGATAAACCAGTAGCAGATGCACTAATACTTTGGACTGGCAAATCCAAAATGGCCTCATCTCAGAGAAACAGAGACAGTTTTTTGGCTGACGTTTTTCTATTAATTTGAACCAAATTTTTCTACCATTTCCATTATGGAAAATTTTAGTTTTGCATTTCTACCACTTAAGAAAGATAGTATGCAATACTTTATGAAGGTTTTCTAAGAAGGGGCTTCCAGATCAGTGGTTGATGAAGTAATAAATACAAATCTCTCTGTTCCACGGGCAGTAGACACAGAGTATAAAATTGTTTTATAACAACAGTTTAATTTGTCACAGTGTCCTAATATTTTTCTAACCATACCACAAAAAGCCATGGTAATGTGATCTGTATATAGAATCAATGCTAACTCTATAGAGCACATTGCTGTAGCAAAGAAGACATGGGTTGGCAACTGCAAACAGCCACAGTTAATGGTATGTCAGCCCTAAACCAATCATTCTCATTCCTTACCCCTTCCCACCAACTCTAACATTTTCAAAACTAAAAACATCCCTCAAAAGCAACTAACCATTATGAAAGGAAAGTTAGCATTCCACCTACACATATATCAAATATATCCTTCATCATGTGCATGGATTGTCAAACTTTACAAAGTAAATCAAAATAAACCCATTAAAAATTGGCAGGAAAAAGTTGCCTCCATGAAGGATTATATTCACAATTGACTCAGAGAATTTAATTTATTATTAACTTAAATAATTAGAAATTAGTTGACCTGGGGAGCTAAAGGCAGTCAAAGAATGTCATGCCATCCTATGTTACATCAATGCTATTTCAATTCAACATTCAATATCCAGGCATGGGAAAATCAGTCATTTAATGCTTCTTTGTATAGTTATAAAAACATAGAAACCAACATATAGATGTCATTCCTTTCCTCTGTTATTGTGGAGTATTCTTATTTAAGTTACATGGCCACTTGAAAATATATAAAATGTATATTTAATTAGAAATTGTAATAGTCAACCAAAGGGATGCTGATGCAAAATACCAGAAGCCTGTTGACTTTTATAAAGGGTATTTATTTGGGGTAGGAACTTACAGAGACCAGGCCATAAAGTATAAATTACGTCCCTCACAAAATCCTTTTCCATGTGTTTGAGCAAGATGGCCACCAACATCTGCCAGGGTTTAGGCTTCCTGGGTTCCACTCTTCCCGTGGCTGGCTTCTTTCTGGGCTCAGGGTTCCTCTGTTCCCAGTGCTTGCTTCTCTTTCCTCTGCATGCTGACTTCCTGGGGCTCTAGCTTAAGACTTCAGCATCAAACTTCAATATCAATACTCCAACATGAAAAACCCTCCAACTCTGTCCTTTACCATGCCACCCCTTGGTGGGCAGGGGCTCAACACTCTACTGATGTGGCCCAATCAAAGCCCTAATCATAAAGTTAATCATGCCCAGGTACAGACCAGTTTAAAAACATAATCCAATATCTGTTTTTGGAATTCATAACTGTATCAAACTGCTATAGAAATCCTTCACTAAGTTATTCTTAAGGTTTTAATAAATATGTATCTGTGATTATGGTGTCTGTGTACCTTAGAAAACAATCATTTTCAAACAACCTGACAAAGAATGGAATGACAAAGTTAGAAAGTCATTTAGCCTACAAAGTGGTTTGTTACACTTTAAGACTGACAAATTCTGGACAGACCAGAAGAAAATGGAATGAAGTCTCTATTGCATTAGAAATAAATGACAAGACTTCTTTTCCTCTTCCAGACTTAATACTCAACAGCGCATACAGAGCTTCAAAGGGAGAGAGAGGAAAAGACTGAGCAGATCTTGCTAGGGCTGCTTTACTTGAATTCCAAGCAGACACCTTGCAACCTGTTCTAAATTGAAAGTAAAACAGCTAAGAGCATCGTGGGAGGGTTCCCCGTTTGACTGCATCTGGAGTGCTGTGTTCAGTATTTAAGAAAAACATCAACAAAGCAGAAAATATTTAGAGGGAAGTGGTCTATGGAAGGTCATTTGAAACTACCAAGAAGAACAGTTGAAAGAACAAGACTGTTTACTTTGGAGTAATAGGAATCAGCAGAGCAGGAAGGAGCCATGATAAATATTTTCAATTCTGAAGGTTTTTCATAGGTAAGAGGGTTTAGAATTTTTGGAATATAAGGAAGTTATAGGGAGACAAATTTAACTCAAAAAGAAAACATTTTAAAATCCAGAAGTGTTTGAAGATGAAATAGGCTACCACATAAAACTGAAAAACTTTCTATCATGAGTAGTCTGGCATAGGTTGGATAACTACTTGGCAGAGATATTATAGAGGGGATTCAAGCAATTGGTTAATGGATATTTGAACTTTTTGATTTTCAAAGTGTTTTTGGTATAAAGATTCTGAATCCTAAAACAGAAATGCTATCTTCCCAGTGGTTTCACTATGCCCTAAAAGGAGATCCCCACTATTCCTGTGGAGAACCATTTATGAAGAGTAACCCAAATACCAGACAAGATGAAAAAAGAGTCAAGAGTCATGGAAGGGCACCTGGGATTCTCTCCTGTGAAGAAGCAGCTGGGCAGCATTGGAGGTTCTTCAGGACCAGGCTGTTTCAGGATTTTTGCAGGGCAGGAGGTGTCTGGACATCAATTTGGTGAGAAGGTGCTGCAGGGAACACCTCACACTTGCTGGGTTTCCTCACCCTCTGCTGCCTCATTTCTGTGTGAATTGATTTTGGCTACCTACACTATTCCCTTTCCCCTACATCTTGATATCCCCCATCATCTACCGTCTCTCCTATATTCCACCTTCCTTTCTTTGATCCCCAAAGTGTCTAACTCTTAATTTCTAATACCTTTGTTTTGTTTTCTGTCTTTTATCCACTCTTGAAACTATTGCCTTTCTTTTCTCTCTCCCTCTCTCACGAAAACACTAGCTTTTTAATTCATACCATGTTCCTTCCATATTCAGTAGACTACCTCATTATAGGTAGTCTACCTACTGCTATAACTCTACACAACTTAGATGAACCTAATATCCATCCTCCCAGACCTCATATTGTTGCTCTGTTAACATTTATCACCAATACTACTTTACACTTTTTCCTTGCTTACACAATTGCCTTTCCTTGGCCCTAATACTTTCCTTTAAAGTGAACTCAACCAGCAATAAGAAATTAGAATAAGAAGAACAAAGTGACAAAGAGAAGATATAACACTTATGCAAAAACAAGAGTTAATTAATCCCCAAGACTAGACAAAGAAACTAAGGAACTGATTAAACCGGTCAAGATAAAATGATGACCAGACAGCAACAAAAATCTACAAACCAAACCAGTAATCAGGAAAACATGGCTGAATCCAATGAACAAACTAAAAACTAGGAAGGGGAGTAGAACTTCGCACAAGCAATTAAAGATCTCAGAACATTTATCACTGACAAATTTAATGAAGTAAAGGATGAGGTTAACCACATGAAGACAACAGCATGATATTGACATAAGGAGAGACACACAGACCAATGGAATCGAATTGAAAGTTCTGATATAGAACCTCATATATATAGCCATATAATATTCAATAAAGCCACCAAACCCTCTCAACTGGGAGAGAATGGCCTGTTCAACAAATGGTGCCTGGAGAACTGGATAGCCATATGTAGAAGAATGAAAGAGGATTACCATCTCACACCTTATGCAAAGATCAACTCAAGATGGATCAAAGACCTAAATATAAGAGCCAAGACCATAAAGACCTTGGAAAGCAGTGTAGGGAAACATCTACAAGACCTTGTAATAGGAAATGGCTTCATGAACTTCACACCAAAAGCACGAGCTGCAAAAGAACAAATGGATAAATGGGACTTCCTCAAAATTAAAGCCTTCTGCACCTCAAAGAGTTTGTCAAGAAAGTAAAAAGGGAACTCACACAATGGGAGAAAATATTTGGCAACCATATATCTGATAAGAGACTTATAACTTGCATATATAAAGAACTCCTATATCTTGAAAATAAAAAGATAAACAACCCATTTAAAAAAATGGGGAAAAGTTTTAAACAGACACTTCTCCAAAGAAGAAATGCAAATGGCTAAAAAGCACATGAAAAAATGCTCCAAATCTCTAGCTATCAGGGAAATGCAAATCAAAACTACAATGAGATACCATCTTACTCCCATAAGATTGGCAGCTATGAAAAAAACAGAAGAATACAAATGCTGGAGAGGATGTGAAGAAATGGGAACACTCATCCACTGCTGGTGGGAATGCAGAAGGATCCAACCGTTCTGGAGGACAGTTTGGCAGTTTCTCAAAAAACTAACCATAGATTTGCCATATGACCCAGCAATACCACTGCTGGGTATATACCCAGCAGAACTGAAAACAAGGACACAAACCAATATATGCACACCAATATTCATAGCAGCATTGTTCACTATCTTCAAAAGTTGGAATCAACCCAAATGCCCATCAACAGATGAGTGGATCAATAAAATGTTGTATATACATACAATGGAATACTACTCGGCTTTAAGAACAAATACACTACACACACACATGATAACATGGATGAATCTTGAGACCCTTATGTCGAGTGAAGCAACCCAGGCATTGAAGGACAAATACTACATGACCTCAATGATAAGAAATAAGCAAGCTGCCTCAGAGAGCTAGAGACTGGAAGATAGGCTTACAGGAAATCGGGGGTAGAGGAAGGATGTGAGCTGACGTCTGGAGGGGTGGAATCTATGATGAGCTGGCGGTAAGTATGAGCACAAAGAAGAGATAAAATGGGGGCAAGGATTGCCTTTGGGTGGGGCTTTGCGGGTTTGAGGGGGGCTGGGGATGGTCGGATGGGTAATATTGCCCAAAAAATTGGGGGGAGGGAGGGGCAACATACGAACACAGGAGATTGTCAGGTGTTGGTTGAGAGTAAAATGCAGAGAAAACCATATCAAAATATAATTAGGAGGGGTACCTGTTTAGGATCCTGGGAGGGGATGGTCTGACGTGGGACGGACTCCTGGGGAATGTCTGAATGCTCATTTTGCCAGGGTGGGTTGTACCATTGGGTAGAGACCCAAGTAGTGAGAGTGGGGGTGGATCCACATCCTGGGGAGGACTAATGCCATCAAATAGAGGGAACTGTATCTCTCAAGAGAAAGGGTGGCTCCCAGGGCATTAGGGCAGTTGAGCAAGTCAGGCCCTGAACACTGCTGTAAGTATCTCTGGACGTGGCTCCTCGGGAAATGGAGATTGACTATCGCTGTGGGCCTTAAGGGGAGGGTAAAATGGATGTTGAATGGATGGAACCAAGGTAAATGTGGGAGAAAGAGAGAAGTTTCGCGAGAGTACATAAGGATGGATATAAAACATGTAATATTACACCAAAATCATATAGGGGATGACAGACTAATAATGTAAACCATAATGTAAAACATAGGATAACTAAAAAATTTAGAAAACTGTATAGCCTAAAGTATGGACCACAATGTAAGCACAGATGTCACCTTGTTTGAAAGCTATTGTCTTGGAGTCTGTACATCAGTTTTAGTAAATATGATATGAATAAGTTAAAAGATTATTGCTGTGGAAGGGAAAAGGTTTTATGATGGATGTGTGGGAGTACTGTATATTGTATGTATGAATTACTGTGATCTAAGGCTCTTGTGAAGAGAAGCTCAATAATTAGGAAAAAAGAAAAGAAAAAGATAGGATGTAGAATTTTTCCAAATCAATATGTATTCTATATCTAACCTTTAAACTCGTCGCTATATTCCATTTTACTAGTAAGGGAACCTGACATTATATTGGGCTTTTCTTTTCAGGAAGTTTTGGATCACAGAGTCGTTCAACAATGGCAGTGGAGGAATACTGGTATGGGATGTTATTGACAGGCGATATATGGTTGACTGGGAGTTATACAGGGCGTGTGTCCAGGGTGCATGTTTGGATATGCTCATAGTGGAAACAATTAAGAACAACAGCTGGGGGGGTACTGGGTTCCTGGCTGGGTGGGGGGCTCTGTTGTGGTCCCTAGGGGAGCAGCGGCAGTCCCCCAGGTGCAATGGTAAGGACCAAGGAAGAATGAAGGTCCACCAGTGAGCCCCTGATACTAATGACTATGCTTGTGGGCCTATACACCTGAAATAAGAGCAAGGCCTAGAGCAGCACTGTGCCTAAGAGTTCCCTCCTGACAGCCTCCATGTTACTCAAATGTGGCCAGTCTCGAAGCCAAATTCAGCATGTAAATGCAATGCCTTCCCCCCAGCGTGGGACATGACACCCGGGGATGAGCCTCCCTGGCACCGAGGGATCACTACCAGTACCAGCTGATGACGTAACTAGAAAATGACCTTAAATTAAAGGATCAACGTGGACCAGCAGAATATCCCTGTCTACATATAATAACAGGAGTTAAAAATGCTGTTTGGCCTAAAGTAAGGGGGAAATGGAAAAGACAAATGAGTTCATATGGCTATGAGTTTCTAAAAAAGAGTCTGGAGGTTGTCAGAAGGATTGCCCTTATGCACACCTGAGCAGAGTCTCAGAGACAGATAAAGTAGATACAACCCCAGATATTGGTCCTTTTGAGGGCTAAAGAGACCCACAGGTTCTATGGTCATGGCAGATGGGGTTCACTGCCATGCCAGTTGGCCCTTCTTTGGAGCTGGTGTTTCTGTGTGATGGAGCTGGACTCAGATGGGATGCCTTTTCTCAAGTCTTTCATGCTACTTTACTGGAATTGTAGTTGGTGCTGGGGCTTAAGATATATCTAAGGGATTTGAATCTCTGGACTGACAATATGATAGCCAGGCCCTGACCTCAACAGACTTCAGCTCCTACACTCTGATTTATTGGACTTACCCCACTCAGCTAACATGGAGTTGAAGAATGTCAACCACTACACCATGGAGCCTAGAGTGTCTACAACTGAAAGCAGGAGGATTGCATCCAATATCCATGTGGAATCTAAAACTCCTCTTGACATAGATGTGGAATGGACACAACTAAGCCAAGGTCCACAGGAAGGAGGAATACAGTAAGGATCAGAGAAGACTTAATGATATTCTACTCATGAACTATTGTGGTTAATAATCGAGAAAATGTGGCATTAATGTGGAAAAAGTGGCCATGGTGGCTGCTGGGTGTGGGGAATGGGAGGAAGAGAAGAGATGTGGAGGCATTCTCGGGACTTGGAGTTGTCCTGGGTGGTGCCCCAGGGACAATTGCCGGATGTTTTATGTCCTCCCATGGCCCACTGGATGGAATGTGGGAAAGTGTGGTCTATGGTGTGGAACACAGGCCATGGGGTACAGCGATGCCCGGAGATGTACTCACCAGATGCAATGGATGTGTCATGATGATGGGGGAGAGTGTTATTGTGGGGGGAGTGGTGGGGTGGGGGCAATGGGGGTGAATGGGGACCTCATTTTTTTAATGTAATATTTTTTAAAAAATGAATAAATAAAAGAAAATTTAAAAAAAAAAGAGTCATGGAAGATGGTAAACAGGTGTAGCTCAGTGGTCAAGTGCCTGCTTCACATTTCCAAGGCCTCAGGTTCAATTCCCAGAGTACCTCAAAAAAAAAAAAAAAGTCATTGAAAGATGGAAGGATGAAAGTGTTCGATAAAGATCACAGTGTATAAACATCACGTCCAAGCCTGAGGACAACTAATAAAAGCCTTAAATGAAAGCATAAAATATTAAGACACCAAATCTCAAATTTTTATAAATTTTGTTTTATAACAAAATATATGGTTAGGAATCTCAAGACTGCATTAAGTAAATATGACTAGAAAAAAACAAAGGATAGTACTACATAACAGACCTAAAACTTATATTTTACATATTGTTTGTCACTTTTTACAATGAAAATATGTATAAGAATAAAAATAATGAAACTATTTTCTTTGAAGAAACAATGGCAGTTTTAAAACATTACTCCAAGTTATTTGATAACTCCTCAAATCAAGAGGTGTGGTCTACTTGGTTTCCCCTCAGATCTGTGCTCTGTGACTGCCTGACTGATGGAACATATCAGAAGTGATGTGGTAACATTTTCCACACTGTGGTCTTTAAAAAAATGGGCAACTTGCACTTATTGTCGGCACATTCGGTCCTGGAATGCAGCTACCATGATGTGAGGAAATTCAAGAGCCCTATGGAAAGGCCCACATAAAAGCAACCAAGCTCCTTGGCCTTCAGCCCCAGCTGAGCTCCCTACCAATAGCTATAACCACCTTGTAAGCCATATAAGTGAGTCATTGTGGAAGTTATCCAGTTCCCAGGCAAGCAACCCCAGTAGAGACTGTGGGGTGAACATGTGCCTTCCCTATTGAAAACTGCAGATTTGAGAGCTAAATAAATAATTGTTGTTTTTAAGCCATTAATTTTGGAGTGGGTTGTTAAGCAACAATAAATAAGAACCAAAATCAATGCTGACATTGGCACACATGCATCTTACTATGAAATTTTCTTTCCCTAAGCATCTTGTGTTCTTTATAGTTTGGATCACTGATTTTTCCAACTCTTCATGTGACACCATCCATTGGAACTCTTTTCCTGGATCTTATTCATATAGAGTGTACTGTGGAGCACATTTTTCAAAATATCTAAATGAATTATTATTTTGGTTTTAGTATTTTTTCTCTCTTTTTGAGATCATCGCAGATACTGGAAGATTATAAAACTGAACACGGGAAAAATCATATCAAGACTAGGAACTTAGGAGATAGAGAAAATAATTTTCTATCAAAAGTAAAATCACTGAGTTCTCCTTCCCCTACACTAGAGGAATGCTTGAACTAGAAAGGAGTCTATATATCACTCTGTCCGTTCTATGTTATTCAGATTCACACATAAAAGTAACTGAGGAGCAGAAATATATCTCAAATCTAGAACTTATAACTCTTCCTTCAATGTGTTTTCAAAAACATAAATAACCTTGAAAACTAAACTAAATAAAAATAAATACGCAAGTAAAAATCTATATGGAAGCTGAGGCATCCAAGACGGCAGAGTAGGGAACTGGTAGGCAGCTCTCTTCCTCCCTAAGCTGCGGGAAGACAGCAGGCTTGTGGGGCGGAGGGGAAGCCGTTGGGCCCCCGGGAGATGCTGCGAAAAGGGGGGCTGCAGAAGGGCCCAGCCAGGCAGCTGGAGAGAGAGAGGCAGGCAGAGGGAGAATCAGGCGGGCATGGGAGTGCGCAGGAAGGAACTGCGGAAAGGCGGAGCCACGGATGATCAGCACAGGGTAGTAGAACAGAAATGTAAGAAAATTGTAGGGGTGCCCAGACAGGCACTTAGAGGAGTGGTGGAAACGGGGAGATCCAGATGGTAGAGGGTACCTAGCCAGACACCAGAGGTTTCTCTTTTTTTTTTTCCTTTTTCCCTTTTCTCACCCGAGAGTCTGTGGAGGGGGCCTACAGGGTGATTGATTGGCAGGCACAGTCAGCTGACAAAGAGAAGGCTTTTCAGTTGCTTGTGGCCTCTGAGGGAGGTCCAGTTGGTGATTTTTTTCTTCTTCTTCTTTTTTCTGTTCCCCCTTTCCATACCTGGATATGGGTGGAGAGGCATATTTACTGCAGAATGATTGACTGAAAGCACAGGCAACCACCATGGAGAAGCCTAGCCTGTCCCCAGTGGCCTGAGTAGAGTAGTCCAGCTGTGGTTTGTTGTTGTTTTTTTTTCTTTTTTTTCTTTTTTTCTCTCTTTCCTCATCCTGGTCCATGTGGACAGGGAAAACATGGGGCATTGATTGGCAGGCATGGGAATCCAACCCGGAGGAGCCTAGCCTGAAGCCTGTGACAAGAGTGGAAGGCTCCATTTTTTTCCCATTCTTTTCCCTCTCTTCTTCTGTCCCCTTTTTTGTTGTCTGTCTTTCTTCCTTTACTTCTTTTTTTCTTTTCTTATTTCGTGTTTCTCTTGTCTTTTTCTCTTGTTTTTTTCTTTTATTACTTTTCTCTTTTATTTTCTATATATTTTTCATTTTTCTTTTTCATTTCCTTTTTTATTTTAAAAATGTTTTTTTTTCTCTCCTTTTTCTATATTTTTCCTTTTTTGTTTTTGTTGGGATATTTTTGCCCTTTTTTCCTTGGTAAAAAGCAAGAGGAATTCTAAAGCTTTAGAATAAGAGAAACCAAAAAGAGGATGCTTAATACAAAGCCAAATAAAAACAAAACCCTAGCAAGAGAAACTGACCAACAGAATAAACCCATTAAGATAAACAGAAGCCTAGACAACAGCAAAACATTACAAACCATACTAAGTAACAGAAAAACAGGCCCCCGTCAAATGAACAAACTAAACTGCAGGAGGAGACCCAAAATGTGGATCAACTAATCAAAGATGTCCAAAAAATATGCTAAATCAATTCAGTAAGATGAGGGAAGATGAAAGGATATTAAGAAGTCACTAGGTGAAGATAAAAAAGAAATTGTATAAGTACACAAAAAAATGACAGATTTTATGGTAATGAAAGATGATGGAATAAATTAAAAATTCACTAGAAACACACAACAGCAAGTTCAAACAGGCAGAAAGGAATGAATTAGCAACATTAAAGAGAGGGCTCCAAAGCCACATAAATAGTAGAACAGATAAACAAGAAAATGGGGAAGAAAATCGACTAGGACTCAGAGCACTGAATGACAGGATGAAAAGTACACACATAGGCATCATGGGTGTCCCAGAGGGAGAAGAGAAGGGTAAAGGGACAGAAGGAGTGTTTGAGGAAATAATGGCTGAAAATTTCCCACTATTATGAGGGACAGGAATGTACATGTACAGAAGTGCAGTATAAACCAAACAGAATAAATCCTAGTAGATCTCCTCTGAGACACACACTACTCAGATCATCAAATACTAACGATAAAGAGAGAATCCTGAAAGCAGCAAGAAAAAAGAGATCCATCACATATAAAATCATGGAGACAGTAGTAGGACATAGTTAAGGGGTTGAAAGAAAAAACCTGCCAGCCAAGAATTCCGTATCTCACAAAAGTGTCCTTCAGAAATGAGGACTCAATCAAAATAATCATAAACAGAAATTGAGAGAGTTTGTCAACAGGAGTATTGCTGTTCAAGAAATACTAAAAGGAGTTCTGCAGGTTGAAAGGCCAAGTCAGGAGAGAGGTTTGGATGAAATAGTAGTAAGGAAGACTATTAATAAGGAGTAACTAAAAGGGTAAAAAGAGAAACAAAAAAAAAATTACACAGAAGCTTACAGAAAAAATGGCTGAAGTAAATGCTGCCTTTACAGTAATTTCATTGAATGTTAATATTAATAGTTTTAACTTCCCAATTAAGAGACATAGATTGGCAGAATACATTAAAAAATATGACCCCTTTATATGCTATCTACAAGAGATTCCCCTTAGACCCAAGGAAACAAATAAGTTGCAAGTGAAAAGTTGGAAAATGATTTCCCATGCAAACAGTAACCAAAAAAGGTATAGAGGGGCTATATTAATATTGGAAAAAATAAACCTTTATTGCAAAACCATTGGAAGACACAAAGAACATTATATATTAATAAAAGGATCAATCTAGCAAAAAGAAAGAATTGTAAATATTTAAGTGCCTAACCAGGGTGTCCCAAAATACATAAGGCAAGCACTGCCAAAACTAAGAGAAATAAACACCTCTACAATCATAGTAGGGGACTTCAATACAGCAATCTTCAATACAAAACATCTCAAAAGATGATCAAGAAAAACACAGAGAGATTGTGATGGGGGGTTGAGGCAAAATGACATCAGTTTAAGTGGACACTCACCATCTCTCTCGCAAAAAGTGGCTGAAAAGGGGCAAGATCCTGCCTAAGTGAGCTGTTTGGGGAACCCACAGAGCAGGAGGCTTCAAGACATCCATCTGGAGGGAAAAGGACAAAGGGATAAAAAGCGCAAGGGTAAACCATGAGTTTTTCACCATGAGTTTTTCACCTGGAAATGGTGGGCAGCTAAGCCCCATCCTCAAGGTAAAGACTCTACAAATCCCCTGACTCACACCAGCCTCCGAGTGGGAGGGCATTCTCCGGGATTAGGAGGGTTCTGGCAAAGGATGGAAAGGGGTTTCCTTTGTGTGCATTTGGTTACCTGGACCCTCCTTTGAACTTTAGGGAGCATACCAGCTGGCAAGAAATGGCCCCGGGAAGAGGGGAGAGGCAAATCTGCTTAGGCAACTTGACTTACCTAGCCAACCTGGGAGAGAGGAACTTGGCCTGGGAGATGGCAGAATCAGGCAATTGACTGGCCCGATACTGAAAACTATCAAAATTTCAATTCCCCTAAGGGAAACAGGCAGTAGGAAGCACTTATAGTCCTCCAAGGGCCTCTTTAGGGTCTTCTAGGAGGAGGGGAAGGTCTGAAATAGGGTTGAGAGTTATTTCTCTGTGGTGAGTTCAGATACCAGGGTTCCATTTGAATTTCAAAAGGGAACTCAACCTGACCAGGAGAGGCGAGGAGGGACCCAATCACACAGGCTCACAGGCTATCACATCATGCTGCCCTGGGAGAGAAAGCAATGAGAATAGAAAGGGGGCAGGCACAGACAGTTTCCTAATCAGCAGGAATCTGCCCAACTGCAAAGAGACGAACTTGCACTAGGGAAAGAGACTGGATAGCTCTCTAGCTAACAGACCCAACAAAAATTTTAGCTCAGTGGAGGAGTCTCCAATTTGAATAGACAAGGTCCCTGGCTCAATTCCTGTCTCTCCTGAGAGTAATGATCTACCTGGTTATCAAGCACCCTGGTTATCAAACACCCTAAAGTAGCTGATACTTTAAGACAAGGAAAACAGACAGTATTTTTGTATTGGTTCCTTGGGTCTCTTAAATTTTTCTTTAAAAAAGGTTCCTTTTTAAAAATTTAACTTAGTTTACTCACTAAAACTCAGTTCAAAACCTGCAAAGAGCAGGCTGCAGGGTAGTTGATTGATGAATACTGGCAGCCTGAGAAGCTACTCAGGGGCCTAACTGGAAAGGCTGTTTTTCCTAAGTTTTTATGTGATTCCTTGCTTAAGTATTTGCTTTTTGTTCTTTTTTCCCCTCTTTCTCCCCCTCCCCCTGTTTTTTTTTTTTAAATTAGGTGCTGTTGTCTTGTTTCTTGTTTGCTGTGTTTCCCCCTTCCTTTGTCCCCCCCTTTATCTACCTATGCTATTTCTTTTCATTCCTTCATCTTCCTATCTTCTGCTTTCTTTTTTTGTTCTTACATTCCACCTCTCTTTGTTTAGTCTTCAATTTTTCTTGTTTTTATTTCTATCCCCTTGATTCTGTTTTCTTTCTTTATTAAACATTTTTTCTTTATTTCTCCTCTATTCTATTTCTTTATTAAATGTTTTTTCTTATTGTCTTGTCTTCTCTTTCCCTCTCTTCTTATCATTCTGGTCTTTTAAATTCATTCTAGGTATTTTTCTGTATTCAGTTTTTCATTTCATTGTTTGTACCAAGCTTTTATTCTTATTCCTCTGCACTTCTTACATGAGTAATTATTCATTTTCCTAGGTCTTATATGGTTTCACTTCTACCTTTTATTATTACTATTGTCCTTTTTCTCTTATTACTTCTTTCCCTTTCTATGACCCTAAACATTTTTTTCAAGGAACACAGACAACAGCAAGGAAGTAGAATAAGAGTAACAAAGTGTCAAAGAGAAAACTTACCATACACATAAAAACAGCAACTAAATAAAACCTTAGAGTTGAGAAAGAAATCAATTGAATAAAATCATCAAGATAAAGAGATGCTTAAACACCAACAAAAAATTATAAACCATATTAAGAAACAAGAAGACATGGCCCAGTCCTGTGAACAAACTAAAAACAAGGAGGAGATGCAGAACGTGGAAAAACTAAACAGAGATGTCCAAACAAATATCATGAACCTACTTAATGAAGTGAAGGAAGAGATTAAGGATATTAAGAAGACACTAGGAGAACATAATGAAGAAATTGTAAATATACCAAAAAAAGATAACAGATATGATGGTGATGAAAGGTACAATCCAAGAAATCTAAAATAAACTGGAGGCACAAAAGAGCAGATCTGAACAGGAGAAGAAAGAATTATTGATGCTGAAGACAGTACATCTGAAATCAAACAGATAGTAGAAAAGATAGATTAAAAGATAGAAAAAAATACAGCAGAGACTTAGGGATATGAAAAACAACTCAAAATGCTCAAACACATGCACTATAGGCATCCCAGAGAAAGAAAAGAAGGGAAAGGGAGGAAATAATAGGTAAAAACTTGCCAACCCAGTTGAAGGAGATAGGTGTAGATGTCCAGGAAGAATAGCACACCCCAAAAAGTATAAATACCATCAGACCTACTGCAAGACATATGCATGTCAAATTGTCCAATGCTCAAGACAAAGAGAGAATACTGAAAGCAGCAAGAGAAAAGAGAACCATCACATACAAGAGAAACTCAATAAGATTAAATGCTGATCTCACATATGAAACCATGGAGGAAAGAAGGCAGTGGCATGACGTAGTTAAGATGCTAAAAGATAAAACTTCCAGCCAAGAATTCTCTATTCAGCAAAGCTGCCATTCAAAAATGATGGAGAATTCAAAATACTCACAGATAAACAGAAATTGAAAATATGCCAATAAGAAACCTGCCCTTCAAGAAACACTGATGGGAATTCAGCAGGTTGACAGGAAAAAATAGGAGAGAGAGAGCTGGAGGACAGTGTAAGGAAAAAAAAGAGAAATAAAAACAACATATGACATATATAAACCCAAAGAAACTTCAGCTAATGTAAGTAATTCCTTGAGAGGAAAAGTATTGAATGTTAATGGATTAAACTCACCAATCAAGAGACACAGAATGGCAGAATGGATAAGGAAATATAACCCATCTAAATGCTGTCTACAAGAAACTCACCTTAGACCCAGGGATTCAAGGAGACTGAAAGTAAATGTCTGGAAAACAATTTTATTGGCAAACAACAACCAAAAAAATGCAGGAGTAGCTAAACTAACACCAAACAAAATATATTTTAAATATAAAACTCTTTTAAGAGACAAAGATAGACACTATATATTAGTAAAAGGGGTAATCTTTCAAGAAGAAAGAACAATCATAAACATTTATGCACCTAACCAGAGTACCTCAAAATATGTTAGGCAAACCCTGGAAAAACTAAGTGGAGAAATAGATGCCTCTACAATTACAGTGGGGGAATTTAATACACCATTATCACCATTAGACATAAAATCTTGAAAGAGATTTAATGTAGAAACAAAGATTTGAATACTACATTAGAGGATCTGAATCTAATAGATATGTGTAAAATATAACACCCAGATACAGAGGAATATAGTTTCTTCTCAAGTGCACATGGATCTTTCTCCAAAATAGACCACATGCTAGGCCACAAAACAACTCCCAAATAATTCAGAAAGACCGAAATAATACCAAGTCATTTTTCTGACCAAGTGGGATGAAGCTGGAAATCTGTAAGGGCCAGAGAACCAGATTAGACACAAAGATATGGAAGTTAAACAACACAGTCTTAGACAAACAGTGGGTCAAGAAGGAAATCACAAAAGAAATCAGCAACTACCTTGAAATGAATGAGAATGACAACACAACATATCAAAACTTATGGGATGCAACAAAAGCTGTACTGAGGTGGAAATTCATAGCCATAAATACATATATCAAAAACAAAAAAACAAAAAAAGAGCTAAAATTAAAGACCTCACTGCACACCTAAGGAATAAGAAACAGAACAACAAACCAACCCCAAAGCAAGTAGAAAGAAGGAAATAACAAAAATTAGAGCAGAACTAAATGAAATAGAAAATTGAAAAGCACTAAAAAAATGAACAAAACTAAAAGCTGGTTGTTTGGGAAGATCAATATAATTGACAAACCTTACCTAAACTAGCAAAGGAAAAAGGAGAGAGGATGGAAATATACAAAATAAGAAATGAGGAAGGGGATATCACTATTGAACCCACAGAAATAAAGAGTATAATACAAGGATACTTTGAAAAATTATATGGCAACAAGAAGGAAAAAATTCCTAGATATCCTGACTACATTGATGAAAGAAGAAATCGATGAACTCAACAGACCAATCACAAGTAACAAGATTGAATTAGCCACCAAAAACCTCCCAACTAAGAAGAGCCCAGGACCAGATGGCTTCACGAATGAATCCTACCAAACGTTCCACAAAGAACTAACACCAATCTGCTTAACTCTTCCAAAAAATAGAAATAGAAAGAACATTGCCTAATTCATTCTGTGATACCAACATCACCTTAATACTAAAGCCAAAAAAGATGCCACAAGAAATGAAAATTATAGATCAATCTCTCTAATGAAACTAGATGCTAAAATCCTCAACAAAATACTTGCTAATCATATTCAACAACACATCAAATGAATTATATACCATGACCAAGTGGGTTACATCCCTGGCAAGCAAGGATGGTTCAACATAAGAAAATCAATGTAATACACTGCATAAACAGATTGAGAGAAAAAAATTGCATGATCATCTCCTTAGATGCATTTATCAAAATACAGCACCTTTTCCTGGTAAAAACACTGCAAAAGATAGGAATAGAAGGAGTCTTCCTCAACATGATGAAGGGTTTATATGAAAACCCTAACATCTAAGTTGGGAACAAGACAAGGACACTGACTATCACTGCTCCTTTTTCACACTGTGTTAATAGTACTTTCTTGAGCACTTAGGCAAGAAAAATATGTAAAAGGCAGCCAAACTGGAAAGAAAGAAGTCAAAATTTCACTATTTGCAGACAACATGATTCTATACATAGAAAGCCATGAGAAATCTACAATAAAGCTTCTAGAACTTATAAATAAGTTCAGTGAAGTTGCAGGTTATAAGATTAACACACAAAATAAATATAGAGCATTTTAATACAACAATAATGAGCAATTTGAGGAGGAAATCAGAAAAAAAAAATCTCATTTACAATAGCAACTAAAAGAAGGAATACCTAGGAATAAATTTAACTAAAGTAGTAAATAACTTATACACAGAAATCTACACAATGCTGTTAAAGGAAATCAAAGAAGTCTTAAATAAATGGAAGAATATTCCCTGTTCATGGATGGAAAGACTAAATATCATTAAGATATCTGTCCTACCCAAATTGATCTACAGATTTAATGCAATCCCGATAAAATAAACACAGCAAGTTTAACAAATTGGAAAAACTAACTATGAAATTTATCTGGAAGGGAAAGAGGCCCCAAACAGCCAAAGACATATTGAAAGAGAAAAAAGAAATCATAGAAATCACACTACCTGACTTTAAAACATACTGCAAAGCTATCATGGTCAAAACTGCATGGTATTGGCACAAGGATCAACATACTGACCAATGGAACTGCATTGAGATTTCTGATATAAACCCTCACATATACAGTCAACTGATCTTTGACAAGGCCACCAAATCCATTCAACTAGGAGAGAATGGCCTCTTCAACAAATGGTGCTTGGAGAACTGGATATCCATATCCAAAAGATGAGAGAGGAACACCATCTCACACCTTAAACAAAAACCAACTCATGATGGATCAAAGAACTAAATAAAAGAGCCAAGACCATAAAGACCTTGGAAGATAATGTAGGGAAGCATCTACAGAACCTTGTAATAGGAATGAGTTTCATGAACTTCACACTGAAAGCATAAGCAGCAAAAGAAAAAATAGATAAGTGGGACCTCATCAAAATTAAAAAACCTTTTGCACCTCAAAGAGTTTGTCAAGAAAGTGAAAAGACAGCCTACACAATGGGAGATAATATTTGGTAACCATATATCTGATAGGAGCCTAATGTCCAGTAAATGCAAGGAAATCATGTATCTTGAAAATAAAAAGACCAACAACCTATTTAAAAATGGGCAATTGATTTGAACAGACACTTCTCCAAATAAGAAATACAAATGGCTAAAAAAGTACACGAAAAGATGTTCAACATCTTCAGCTATTAGGGAAATGCAAATCAAAACTACAATGAGATATCAACTTACACCCGTTAGACTGGCTGCCATTAAAAAAAACAGAGGACTACAAGTGTTGTAGAATACGTGGAGGAATGGGAACCCTCATCCACTGCTGGTGGTAATGTAGAATTCTCTAGCTATTGGAGAGCACAATTTGGAGGTTCCTCAAAAACTAGCTATAGAACTGCCTGCCATATGATCCAGCAATTTCACTGCTGGGTATATACCCAGAAGAATTGAAAGCAAAGACACAAACAGATATATGCACATCAATGTTCATTGCAGCATTATTCACTACTGTCAAAAGTTGGAATCAATCCAAATGCCTATCAACAGATGAATGGATTTATCCATTGTGGTATATACATATAATGGAATATTTACATAGCTCTAAGAAGGAATATAGTACTAACACATGGGATAGCATGGATGAATCTGGAGGACCTTATTTGAGGGAAGCAAGCCAGGCATTGAAGGACAAATATTACATGACCTCACTGATATGAATTAAACAAATCGAGCAGACTCAGAAAGCCTGAGTCTGGAAGATAGGTTTATAGGAAATAAAAAGGGAGAAGAAGGTTGTGAGCATATGGGGAAAATCTATGATAAGGTGGAAGTGAATAGTTGTGCAGTGAAGGGATATGACAGGGGTGTAGTAGTGATACCCAACTACTGGGTTAGGTGGTGCAAGTTTGACAGGGGGGTAGGGTGAGGAGAGTGGGTTGGATGATCCTTGAAACTGGGGTAGTGTTGGTGGAGGGAGCAGGTTAACACTGGGGATTGTGGCATGTGGCTGAAACTACAATGTTGGGAAAGCTCTTTTGACAATATGACAAGGAAAGATTTCTGGTTTAGGGTGTTGGAAGGCAGGGCTTTAGGAACAGGACACACCTGAGGCAGTCTTCTAGAGAATATGCAAATGATCTTTTTGTCATAGTGTGTTGTATCCGTGGGTAGAGACCCAAATAATGAGAAGAAGGAGTTGGACTCCCATGCTGGGGAAGCCAAATATGTTCTCAAGCAGAGGGATTGGTTGTCTCTCAAGAGCATGGGCATTTCCTAATAAGGGAGGAAAGACCTGTGTGTCAAGCTCTAAGTGTTCTTATAAGTAACTATGAATCTTGTCCTTCAAGGAGTGAAACCTGGTGGTCACCATGGGTCCTGAGGGGAAGAGGAGGAGGGAAGAAGAGAGTAGATGGAAGATGGGGTGTTTATGGGGCAATGGAAGTGTTCCGCTTAATCTTGCAATGATATATACAGGCCACATTGAAATTCATCAAAAATTTCTAAAAGCATATGGTCTAGAGTGTATATCATAATATAAACCATTGATCATGGATAGTGGCTATGTTTCAATATTGGTACATCAGTTGTAACAAATATATCATCCACATATAAAAAGGTTATTGATATAGGAAGGGGGAAAGTGAGGAGGATGCTGGGTCTATGGGAGTCCCCTGTGTTCTGTATGTGACTTTACTGTGCCTAAAACTTCTCTGAAGACAAAATGATAAAAAGTAAGACACTGGGGAAATAAACGGAATAAAATGTCACTGTACATAGAGGACAACAGATCTTACAGTGATGAAAGACAAAACATTTTTTTTATTTTTCATTATTTTTAATATCCCAATTTTTTATTTTATTTCAGTTTTAGTTTTTCTACATTATTATGTATTTTATTTCTTACATCTAAATCTATCATTATTACTTCATTTTCCTATTAATTCTATTTGGCAATATTCTTGGCTTCATTTTTGAAGAAGTTTTGGACCACAGAAGGGTTACAACTGTAGCAGGGGAGGATCATTGGTGTGGGGTATCAGTGATGGGGGGCTAATGGGGGGAAGTTCACCTGGGCATACATATAAGGTACACAAGTGTGTTCAGATATTCATGGGGCATTGTCACAGTGGGTGGAGACTCATACAATAACCAAAAGAATATTGAATTCCTATCCTGGGGAGCTTTGCCACATTCTCTAATGGAACAGCAATAATCCCAGAAGTGCAGGGCAATGACTAGTGAGGAAGGATTGTCCACTGATGAGCCCTCAATATTGATGATTTTGCTTATGAGCCTTTGCCCTTGAAATTGCAACTTAGAATATGCTATTGGTACCTAAGAGTTACCTCCTGGGAGCCTCCTTGTTGCTCAAATGTGGCCTCTCTCCAAGCCAAATTCAACATATAAACACATTACCTTTCCTCCATTGTGGGACATGACTCCCAGGGATGAGTCTCCCTGAAATCAAGGGATTACTACCAAGCACCAACCTGGTTGATGTACACCAACCAAGCAATGCAAGTGGAAAAAAGACCTTGAATAAAAAGGGGGAAATGTAAAGGTTAATTAGTTTATGTGGCTAAGAGACTTCAAAGTGATTTGGGAAATCACAACTGCAGTGAGACATCATTTCACACCTACCAGAGTGCCTGATATTTAAAAAACAGAAAACTACAAGTGTTAGAAAGGACAGAGATAAATAGGAACACTTATTTGCTGCTGGTGGAAATGTAAAATGGTGCAGCCACTCTGGAGGACAGTTTGGTGTTTCCTCAGGAAGCTAAGTAGAGAATTGCCATATTATCTAGCAATCCCACAACTATGTATATACCCAGAAGAATTTAAAGCAGTACACAAACAGATATATGCACATCAAAGTTCATAAAGACATTATTCACAAATGACAAATATGGAAGCAACCCAGGAATCCATCAACAGATGAATAAATAAAATGTGATATATACATAAAAGGGAATATTATTAAGCTGTAATAAGGAATGAAGTTTTGACACATATGACAACATGGATGAATATTTAGGATCTTATGTTGAGTGAAATAAGCCAGACACAAAAGGACAAATATTGCATGATCTCACTGATACGAACAAAGGATAATGAAGAGACTCATAAAGGAAGAGTATGGAAGATAGGTTGTTAGAAAATAAGAAAGTAGAGGTTGATGAGCCAATGCTTAATCTGTGCAGAATTTATAATTTGGCTGATTGTATTGGTTTATGAATGTACAGAGGTATGATGGCATTATATGTGAGTGTAATTAAGAGCGCTGAAATTGTAAGTGTGAATGTGGCTGAAAGGGAAGTTTTGGCCCATCTGTGAGACTAGAAGGAAAGCTAGAGGATAAAATGGGTGACTATAACTCAGTGAATTCTGGGATTCTGAGAACTGTAGTTAAGACCGTTCCTGAGGGAATCTATAACAAAGTTGTGTCACTAGCACAGGGTGTTAATAGTGGGGTGATGTTTTGGAAAAATGGCAACTAAAACATACTTCTGTGGAATATGAATGTATTTGTATTGTCATAGATATGTTTTCTTGATAAATAGAGGCCCACACAGTAGCTAACAAAATATTAAACTTCCAACCTAGGGAAGCCCTGCTACTTTCTCAAATAAAATGGCAAAAATCTCTGGAAAATATAAACTGTGTCTTATAAAAGAAAATAGGTCTATATGCCAAGGCCTCAATCTTAATGCTTGTATGTATGAACCATATACTGTATCAATGAAACTTTACATAATTATAATTAATGCCTAAGATTTACTTCCTGAAAATCTACTTGGTGCCCAAATGTGGTCTTTCTCAAAGCCAAATTCTGCAAATAAACTCACTACCTTTCCCCAATACCCTGACGTGGGGCATGATTCCTGGGACTGAGTCTTTCTGGCACTGAGGGAATATTACCAAGCATTAACCAGCAATGTATTTCAAAAAAGACCTTGCCCAAAAGAGGGAAACATTAAATAAAAAAGAGCATGCATGGCTAAGAAATCTCAAAGTGATTTAGAAGTTCACTACAGAGATTATGTTTATGCAGTTCTCAGAGACTTCACTAACTACCACAGTATATAAAACCTCAAACAAGAGTGCTCCCAAGAGCTATAGACACCAGAGGCAAAGCACACAGCCTCATGAAATAAACATCCCTATGCCGGGCCCTGAGTGGACAACTATTCTCCTGTTCTTGTCCTGGACAAACAACAAAACAATGATGATGGAAATGTCCCATCCCAAAAAAAAAGGGAGTGTTTGCAACTGCCGACAGGATGATTCCTTCTATCTGCCCTGTGGTATCTGGGTCCTCTCTCAGCCTGGGCCTGTCAGAGTAGACATTGTCCTTGGTCCATCAGGATTGGGGAATGAACAATCATGGGGGTGAGGCTGTGGACTAAATTAGATTAGCAGTTACTGTGGATGCTCTCTTGTGTTTGAGGAAGAACTTGCAACATAGATGTAAAGATAGTGGTTTCCAGGAGTTCAGAAGGGAGTGGGGACAATGAATGAGTGGAACATGGCATAATTGGAGTTATGAGATTCTTCTATATGATACTGCAATGACAGATGCATGACATTATGCATTCGTTAAGGTCTGTATGGAACTGTATGGCACAAAGTATAAAACCATAATATAAACTATAGACTTTGGTTATTAGCAATGCTTCATTACTGGTCAATCAACTAACAAATAAACAATACTAATCTAAGATGTCAATAATAGGGGTAATGATATGTGTGGGTACAGGAAGGTGTTTATAAGGGAATTCCCTGTACTTCCAGTGTAATATTTCTGTAAATGTAAGTCTAAAACTTCTCTAAATATAAAATTTAAAAGCAATCTATACAGATTCCTATTGAAAAAAGATGGCAGTTAAATGCTCCAAGTTGCTGTTCCCAGAAAGAATCTTTGAACAAATAGCAAAAATCGGTATGGTCATCTTTCTCACAAGCCCAGGAAACAGTTAGAGTTGGAGTAACTGGCAACTGCCAAATATAAAAAAAAAAAACGCCTTTAAAAAATGAGAAAAGAAGCTTGTGGCGCCCTTGTTGGCCCCACCCTAACAATCCCCAGCACAGTGTGGAGCCAACCTATATTCCCATTGTAAGCCCCTGCCCTGTATCAAAGAGCGAAGAGGAATCCGTATGTATAAGCCATGTTGCCTGCATGTGGGACCAATATAATGGGTGCCAGCATAAAGGACTGAGCCAGGAAACTCCTCTCTGGCTCACCCTTACAGAATTGTCCTGCAGGCAGAAGCATCTTGAAGGCTACTAAGCAAGTGTAAGAAACAATTTAAGTTGAAGTGGAATAGGGCAGAATACTACCTGCTTTTTTTTAAAGATTGATTGATTTATTTAGTATTTATTCCTCTCCCCTCCCCCCCTCCAGTTGTCTGCTCTGTGTCCATTCACTGTGTGTTCTTCTGTGACTGCTTCTATCCTTATCAGTGGCACCAGGAATCTGTGTTCCTTTTTGTTGTGTCATCTTGCTGTGTCAGCTCTCCGTATGTGTGGCGCCATTCTTGGGCAGGCTGCACTTTCTTTCACTCTGGGCTGCTCCCCTTACGGGGCACACTCCCTGCACATGGGGCTCCCCTACTCAGAGGACACCCCTTCATGGCAGGGCACTCCTTGTGTGCATCAGTACTGTGAATGGGCCAACTCCACACCAATCAAGGAGGGCCGGGGTTTGAATTGTGAATCTCCCATGTGGTAGGCGGATGCACTATTCATTGGGCCAAGTCTGCTTCCCGACTACCTGCTTTACATCATACAATATAGCATCTGGAAATGGGAAAACATCTATTTTATAGGGATTAGAAGGGGCATTCAAATTCGTGTAAACAGGAGAATTCCTAAGACCATAAGAAAGTACAACCCTAGAAGGAAACACTGGCTCAGAAAAGGTGAGAGCCCTACACTTCACAGTCATGCCAGCTGATCTTGATAGAAGAGCTAAACTCTGAAGACAACATAGTCCTAACTTACAAAGAATGGGGAAAGTGTTTATGGTGGTGCTTGTATGTTTCTGTTAGATCTCAGCACTCAAGTAAATCTCTGCCATATCACTATCTTGATAAAAACTTCAGGAACAGACTGTTCAAGGACTAAATCCAAGAGTTAATAACTTAAAATATTAAAATGTACAGTGTGATGTGAAAGATCACAACACAAAAGAAACAGAAATGACAAAGGTCAAGGTAAAACTCCAGAAACTATCAATGAAGAAAAGACTTTAGATACACCATGCATTTTTTAAAACAGTCTTCAATATTTTAAAGATAAAAAGAAAAACAGAGAGAAAGAACCAAAAGATATCAGGAAAACAATGAATGAACAATTTAAGAATCTATTTTAAAAGTTAGAAAGTTTTTAAACAAATTTTTTTAAAAGAATACTGTGTTTAAGATGACAATAGCTGAAATAAAAAGTTCCCTGGGTGGATTTAACAGCAAATCAAATCTATCAGAAGAAAACGTCAGTGAACTTGAAGACAAGACAATTGAAAGGGTTCAGCCTGAGAAACAAAAAAACTTTTTTTGAAAACTTAACAGAGCCAAATAACCAGTGGGACACCATCAGACATAACAATATAAACATTATGGAAGTCCCAGAAGGAGAAGAAAAATAGAAAGGAACAGAACGAATATTCAAAGAAATAATGGCAGAAAACTTCTCAAACTGAATGAAGGAGGCCCATTGAACAATTTCAAGAAGCCCATTGAACTCCAAACATCATAAATTTAAAAGAAACCACACTCAGACATGAATCCCAAGAACAAAGAGAGAGTTCTGAATGTTGCAAGAGAAAAGCAATGTGTAATGTACAAGGGATTGCCAGTAAAATTAAGTGTCATCTTTGCATTAGAAACCATGGAAGCAATAAAGCAGTAGGAAGAAGTATTTAATGTGATGAAAGAAAACAATTTCAACCAAGAAATTTATAACTTGCAAGAATGACTTTCAAAAATGAGGAACTGGAAGGAAAGGACATCAGACAGCAGGTTAAACAGACATAAAGAAATAAGAAAGGTAACTGTGAGTAATTATGAAGGCAAGTACTAGTGTATGGTATTTTTTGGAATGTAATGCCACTTTTTATTTCTTACAGTTTCTGAAACACAAATGCATTAAAAGTAATGATAAATCTATGATTTTGGACATACAATGTATAAAGAAAATTTGCAACAAGTACAACAAAAAAGTAAGGGATGGGTGGGTATAGGAACAGTATATGGGTATGCTATTGAACATAATTTGGCATAAAATCAGACAAAATCATTAAAGATTTAGTATATTATTTTAAACCTATGGCAACTGTGAAAGTTTGAGATTACTTTTGTGAATACCAAAAAAAGAAAGATTACATTTATAGACCAATCTACTCTTTTGGGTGTGATACTCTTTGATATTGAAGGCCCTTGAATAAATTACCTATTAAGATTAGGGCTTTATTTGACCACCTCAGTAAGGTGTGACTCAGGTTGAGTCTCCACCCTTTGGTGGGTCAATATAAACAGATACTCACTCAAGAACACACAGGAAGAGAGAGAGATCTGTCCTTTTTTATCCTGGGATCCCAGGGAGAGATGAGGCATTTGCTTGATAGTTTACAGCTGACTTTGGGAAGAAAGCCATGACTGATATTGAAAGCCACAAAGTAATGAGCCCTTTGCCAGGAGAGAAAGGAAGCCCTGAGAGGCAAGCCTTATGCCCTCCTGCAGTTGAGAGAGAGGGATCCCAGAGGGAAATGTTGAATCCTCACAGAGATCAGCAACCATCTTGCTTCAACATGTGGCAACTCACTTTAGTGAGAAAGCAACCTTGAGTTTGACTCTTTAGGGCCTTGTAACTGAATGTTTTTGCCCAAAAAAATACCCTTTATAAAAGCCAACAGATTTCTAGGACTTTGCATTGGCACCCCTTTGGCAGACTGATACAGTAACAAATAAGTACAAAAGTAGGCATTGATGGAAAAATTGACAGTCTAAAAAGATGTAAGATTCACGAAGACCAAAAAGAAAAATGGAAAAAAAATTTCTGTATTATCAGTAGCTACTTTAAGGTAAATGGATTAAACTATCCAGTCAAAATGCAGAGATTGTCAGAATGGATAAAAAGCATGAGATAGTATTTGCTGTTTACAAGAGACTCTTCTTAAATTCAAAGGCACAAGTAGGTTCAAAGTCAAAGGATAAAAAAAATAGACCCGAAATACCTGAAATATAATTATATCAGATAAAATATACTAATTAAATTTTCACACACAAAAATTACTAGGGACAAGGAATGTCATATACTGATAAAGAGGTAAATCCAACAAGAAGATATAACAATTATGAATATATATGCACCCTAATAACAAAACCCAAAAATACATGAAGCAAATATTAACAGATTTGAAGGGAGAAATGGAAAGTTCTACATTAACAGTAGGAGATTTCAATACACCACTTTCAATAATGGATAGAACTTCCAGAAGATAGCATCCAAATAGGTAGGCAGGGCTCAACTCTCTCAAAAAAAGCAAAGAAGAAGGGTAAAAAGCTTTCCAAGAGGCCTACTTTGGGGATATGCAGACCAGGAGAGTGCTGTGCACCCACCAGGAGGGGAAGGGACAGAGAGACAAAATAAAACAAAAACCATGATTACTAACCACCATGGAGGGAATGATACAAATCCCCCACCATCATGGGGAACAACATGGATGAAAACTGTGACTCACTGCAGCCAACTTAGAGAAGAACAGATGTCTTCCTCCCTGGGAAGAGGGAGGGTGCAGTAGAGAGCAGAGAGTGATTTCTCTTCAGTGAATTTGACCAGGAAAGCCCACTTTGAATCTTGGCTCTGACCAGAAAAGAATCACCAGCAATTATGGGTTCAAGGGGTCACTTCCATGGAAAGATTCACTGATGAGTACCATCTGGTGACAGGTCAGAAAACTGCAAGGAGAAAAACTGCTTTTAGGTGACTCTTGTCCCATTATTCTGTTCTGCACACCATTTGTCAGGCTCTGACCCTATTTTTCATAACTTTAGCAGGGCAATTTGAAAGAGATAGAATAAGTTGAGCCAAAAATCAAAGAAGAGCCATGAAACAAAACCACTAAGCAAGAGAGAAATTGACTGTCAGAGTAAATTCACCAACATAATTAGATACTGACACATCAGCAAAAAATTACAAGTCATACTAAGAAACAGGAAGAGATTGCCCAGACAAAGGAACAAACCAAAAATCCTGATGAGACACAGGATTAAAGGCAAATAACCAATGATAATCACACAAATCTTCTAAATCAAGTCAAGGAGTTGAAGGAAAATATGAATAAGAGAAGACACTGGGTGAACATACAGAACAATTTGAAAGAATGTAAAGAAAGGTAACAGAGCTTATGGGAATGAAAAGTTCAATGGATGAGATTAAAAACATACTAGAGGCATATAACAGCAGATTTGATTTGAAGGAGGGCAGAATTAATGAAACTGAGGACAAACCTACTGAATTTGAAATGACAAGAAAACAGAAAGAGAAAATAATGGATAAAATGGAACAGGGTCTCAGGAAATTGAATGACAATGCAAAACACACAAGTATACACATTATTGGTGTCCCAGAAGGGAAAGAGAATGGAAAAGGTGCAGAAGGAATATTTAAGGAAATCATTACCAAAACCCCTGCGGCGGCTTGCTCGGTCGGTAGAGGTGGGGTCCGGCAGCGGACGAGGGGTCGGTCTCACAGGGGTTGCGCGGTTCAGCTGACGGGGTCGCCCGGAGAAGCAGGCGACGAACTGGGGACAAGGGAGGCCAGGCCCTTGTCGGGGGCTCTCAGGACTGGAGGGCACACGGCAGAAAAACTACCGCGGAGACAAGGTAAACACGCAAGTCCACTTTATTGAGGGAGAGGCAACAGTTTTATAGGGGCTGGGGAAGGCTGATTGGTTGAAGCCATGCCCTGTTCTGATTGGTTGCCGGTGAAAGGTCAGTGGGCGGTACTGGATGGGGGAGGGGTGGTGGTTAGGGATTGGCTGTCGCTGTTGCTGGGGGAAGGGGCAGGGTTTAGGGATTGGTGGCTGCTGTTGCTGGGGTGGAGGGCAGACTTGAGTTTCCCGCCCACGCCTGGCTGTTGCTGCTGTCGGGGGAAGGGAAAAGGGCAGACTGGATTTTTCCGCCCATGCCTGGCTGTTGCTGCTGTCGGGGGAGGGGAAAAGGGCAGACTGGAATTTTCCGCCCTGCGCCTGCGCAGGGAGAAAGAAGAAGAAGGGTGCCGCCCTACAGGCATCGTGTGGCGCCATCCGGGAGGAGGGGCGGCCGCGGAAGCATGGCTGCCTAGAAGGGGAGACCCGAGGGCACTCTGCGCCCATGCCGAGCTTCCTTCAGGGGTGGCGGTGAGTCCGACCAGCCACCCTATTATGGGGGCAGCGGCTTGGCCTGCCACGGCCGCTCCCCTTCCAGGCCAGCAAACCACACTTCAGCCCGAGGGGTGACCACACTTCCCAACCCTTATAAAAGACATTAATATAAATATCACAGGACAACACATCACAAATAGAATAAATCCAAATATACCTACTCAGAAAAACTACCACTCAGAATGAAAAATACAGAGACAAAGAGAGGATTCTGAAAGTGGCAAGAGAAATGCCAGGCATCACATACAAGGGAAACTCGATAAGACTAAGTGCTGATATCTCATCAGAAACAATGGAGTTGAGAGGAAAAACTACCAGGCAAGACTTTAACTGGAAAAACTGTCCTTCAAAAATGAGGGTGAGTTTAACGTCTTCATAGACAAGAAAAAGCTGAGAGAGTATGTCACAAAAAGATAATATTTACAAGAGATACTAAGGGGAATACTAAAATCTGAAAGGAAAAAAACAAGGTTAACAAACTTGGAAGTGAGTGCAGGTGTGGAGCTGCACACACGGAGAGCTGACGCAGCAAGATGATACAACAAAAAGAGACACAGATTCCTGTGCCGCTGACAACAGCAGAAAGCAGACAAAAAGAAGAACACACAGAAAATGGACACAGAGAGCAGACAACTGGGGCAGGGGTGGAGGCAGGGAGGGAAGGGGAGAGAAATAAATAAAATAAATCTTTAAAAAAAAACAGCAAAATACATGAGGCACACACTGGCAAAGCTGAAGGGAAAAAGAGGCATTTCTACAATAATTGGAGACTTCAATATGCTACTCTCAGGATTGTATAGACAATCTGGACAAAGGATAAATAAACATAGAGCTTGAATAATATGATAAATGAACTAGACCTAACAAAAAATTATACAGCATTGTACCCCAAAACAGTAGGATATATTATATATTCTTTTCAAGTACTCATGGGTCCTTCTTTCAGTTAGACAATATGTTGGGTCACAAGACAGGTCTCAATAAATGTAAAAAGATTGAAATTATACTAAGCACTTTCTCTGATCATAAAAGAATAAAGCTGAAATCAAGAATGGAAAGAAAAGGGGAAACATCAAAAACAAAGATTAAAGAACACTCTCTTAAGTAATCAGTGGGTCAAAAGAAATTGCAAGAGATATCAGTAAATATCTTCAGACAAATGAAAACAAGAACAAAACATATCAAAACCTATGGGATATAGAAAAGGCAAGGCTGAGAGGGAAATTTATAGGTCTCAATGCTTATAATAAAAAAGAAAGAGCTAAAATTGAATACCTAACTACACACCTAGAGGAACTAGAAAAAGAGCAGTAAACTAATTCTTAGCTGCTGAAGGAAAGAAATAGTAAAGATCACATCATAAATAAATGAAATTTAGAAAAAAAACAATAGGATCAACAAAACCAAAAGATGATTTTTCAAGAAATCAACAAAATCAGCAAACCCTTAGACTGGCAAAGAAAAAAAGAAAGAATATGCAAACAAAATCAGAAAGGAAAGGGGAACATTACCACTGATGCTGCAGAAATAAGAGACATTATGAGAGTATACTATGAACAACTGTAAACCAACAAGCTAGACAGTATAGAAGAAATAGAAAAATTCCTAGAAACACATGAACCACCTACACTGTCCCTTGAAGAAATAGAAGACCTCAACAAACCAATCACAAGAGATTGAAACAGTCATCATAAACCTCCCAAAGATGAAAAGCCCAAAACCAGATGTCTTCACTGTATATTCTATCTATCATTCAAAGATCATCTAATGCCAATCTTGTTCAAGCTCTTCCAAGAAATTGAACAGGAAGGAACACTACCAAACTTATCCCATGAAGCCAACATTACCCTAATACCAAAACCAGAAAAAGACACTACACAAGAATAAAATTACAGAATAATTTCTCTAATGATGGAAAAATCCTCAACAAAATACTTGCAAACTGAATCCAAATGCACATTAAAAGATTTATACTCCATGTCTAAGTGGGTTTTATCACAAGTATGAAAGTGTTTTTCAACGCAAGAACATCAGTTAGTATAATAAACCACTTTGATAAATTGAAGGAGCAAAATCACATGATCCTCTCAATTGATGCAGAAAAGGCATTTGACAAAATAGAACATTCTTTCTTAATAAAAACACTTCAAGACATAGGAATAGAAGGAAGCTTTCTCAACATGGTAAAGTGCATATATTAAAACCCACAGCTACCATTGTACTCAATGGTAAAAGACAGTTTCCCTGCTGAGAATAGGAACAAGACAAGGATGTTCACTGTATTCATTGCTACTCACTATTGTGATAGAAATTTTAGCTAGAGTAATTTAGCAAGATAAATAAATAAAAGGCCCCGAATGAGAAAGGAAGAAGTAAAAGTGTTGTTATTCACTGATGCTATGATCCTTTATCTAGAAAAAAAAATCCACAACAAAGCTACTAGAACTAAGAGAAGAGTTCAGCAAAGTGGCAGATACAAGATTAATAAATATGCAAAAATCAAGTGTTCCTGTACACTACTAATGAACAACCTGAGGAAGAAATCAGAAAAAAAATTCCATTCATAATAGCAACTAAAAAATCAAATAATTAGGAATAAACTTAAAGAAAGACATAAAGGACCTGTATCCATGAAACTTCATAACATTTCTAAAAAAAGCCAAAGAAGACCTAAATAAATGGAACAAAATTCCATGTCCATAGATTGGAAGACTAAACATAGTTAAAATGTCAATTCCACCCAAATTGATTTATAGATTTAATGCAATCCATTAAAAGCCCTAACAGCTTTTTTTTTTTTTTTTTTTTTTTTTGGCAGAAATTGAAAAACCAATTATCAAATTTGTTTGGAAGCTTAAGGGGCACTGAATAACCAAAAATATCTTACAATAGTATAACAAAGTTGACTCTCACTTCATGACTTTGAAACATATTACTCAGCTACAATGGTAAAAACAGCATCATAATTGCATAAAGACAGATAGGTTGACCAAAGGAACTGAATTGAGAATTCATAAATTGACCCTCACATCGATAGTCAACTGATTTTTGACAAGACTGTCCAACCCTTCCAGCTGGGCCAGAATTGTCTAGTCTATTCAATAAATGGTGCTGGGAGAATTGGATGTCCATATGCAAAAGAAAGAAAAAGGACCTGTATTTCTCACTTCATACAAAAATTAACACAAAATGGATCACGGTCCTAAATATAAAACTACAACCATAAAAATTCTAGAACAAAATGGATAGAAACATCTTCAATATTTTGTGGTAGGTGGTAGATCTTTAAACTTTACACCTAAAGTACAAGCAATGAAAGAAAAAAACAGATAAATGGGACTTCCTCAAAATTAAACACTTTTATTCTTCAAAAGAGTTTGTCAAAAAAGTATAAAGTCAGAAGAAGGGCAAGATGGCAGCAGAGTAAGGAACTCCAAGAGTCAGTTGGTCCTACAGTACGGTTAGTAATCACACAATGCTATCAAAAACACCTGTTTGGGGGTCCAGGAGACCAGGAGTGCATCCTGCAACATCCTTGGGAGAATGGAAGTAGGAAACTGACCAGCGACAGTAAAGATTCATGAGTAGAGCACTCCATGCCATGGAGACCAGTGCCCATCCTCTGCTGGTGGTGCAAGTCACTTTGGGAGCTATTCCCTAGCTGGGTTAGAAGCTACATTTCCTACATACAAGGGAGGAAGAAATAGTGGGCACCAACTTCAGCTACTGATTAGTAAATTTGGCTGGCTAAATAATAATCCTAAGAACAGCTAAAGTTTGAACCTGTCCGTTCAGAAAGTAGTCTCCATTTTAACCCCACCCCCAGCATGAGGGGAAGCAGGGCTGAGTGAAAATCACAGTGACAGTGGGGACTGGCTTCTTTCCACCCTGACTGGATTACAGCCATAGCTTAGTCTCCAACCCCAACCCCAGCAAGGACAAAGCTGGGGGAACCCCTGCACCAGCCTCTCTTGTCAACTGCAGCACTTTTGGAATGCACAGACTGGATTATTGGGTGCCTGTGGTACCATCCCCATTCCAATAGGATAAGAGCAAGGCTGTGTTTCCCCAGTCTCTTTGAATAACTGCAGATGTTTTTGGCACACACAGACTGTATAGTGGGACACCTATGGCTCCAACCCCACTCCCCAATAGGAAAGGAGGGGAGCTGTGTTTCTTCAGCCTATCGGAGCAACTGCAGAAGATTTGGTCCACACAGCCTGGAATGTTGGGTGCCAGTAGTTTCATTCCCACCCCTTGATAAGATAGGAAGGGGTGGTGATTCCCCAGTCTCTCTGGACCAGCACTTTTGGCCCAAACAGACTGGAGTTTTGGACATTTGTGGTTCCATCCCCATCCCCCAATAAGATAGAAGGGAGGCTGTGTTTCTTCATCCTTTCTGGACAACTCCAGACACTTTTGGCCCACATAGGCTGGATTGCTGGGCATCTATAGCTCTATCCCAAACCCTCAATAGGATATGAGTGGGGCTGTGTTTCCTGAGCCTCTTAGGGCAACTGCAGATGATTCTGGTACACACAGACTGCATGGTGGGACACCTATGGCTCCAATCTCAGTCTCCAATAGGATAGGAGGGAAGCTGGGATCCTTAGCATCTCTGGACAACTGCAGAAGTTTTTGTCCTGCACAGACTGGAGTATTGGGTACTTGTGACTCCATTCCCACTTGCTGATAGGATAGGAAGGGGCAGTGTTTCCCTAGTCTCTCTAGGCAACTCCCAAAGCTTTTGGCCCACAGAGATTGGACTGTTCAACCTTTTTGGCTCCATCTCTGTCCCCCAATAGTACAGGAGGGGAGCTGTGTTTCTTCAGCCTCTCTGGGCAACTGCAAATGCTTTTGGCCCACACAGACTGGATTATTGGGTACCTGTGGTTCCATCCCTGGTCCTGAAAGGGCAGAAGGGATAGTACTCTCTCGGCCTCTCAGGGCAACTGCAGGTGATTTCTGCCTACACAGATTGAATTATTTGGGCATTCCTAAGGCTCTGTCCTTTCCAGGGAAGGAGGAAGGCCTATGTTACATCATCTACCTGGGCAACTACAGTCAGTTTTGACCCCAACAGCTTAGTTTTCTATCCACACCTGTGACTCCATCCTTGTCCCAGGCTGGGGAGGAAGGGACATGAAGGTTCAACAGTCTCTCTGGGACACTACAGACATTCTTGGCCTGCAAGGCTTGGATTATTGCACATGGCTGTGGCTCCATCCTTATCCTTGGCAGAGAAGAATGGTGGGAGAAGCTTCATCCATTCCTGGGGCAACATAGGCAGCCTCAGCCTCCATGACTTACATTACCAACTGCATCCTAAGTCCCTACTAAACAATCAGCAACAGAGAAAGGGCAAAAAACAGACCAAAAAAAAAAAAAGAGCAGAAAAAATTCATATTGATAAAACATGAGCCAAATTAAGTTCCAAATTAAACTTTTCTGAGTATCAAAGAGGGACTCTAGCACAAAGCCAATTAAATAGAAACTTTACACTAAAGATAGAAACTGAACCCAGAATAAATACATCTATCAAACCAGAGGCCAAGATACCAGCAAAAATTACAATCCATACCAAGAAACAGTAATATATGGCCTAGTCAAAGGAACAAGCTAAGCCTCCAGATGACATAAAGGATTTGAGACAACTAATCATAGATGTTTGAACAAATATCTTTAATAAATTCAATGAGATGGATAAAGAGATTAAAGATATTAAGAAGACACTGGGGTGAGCACAAAAAATTTGAAAGCATACATAGGAAAATAGCATATCTACTGGAATGAAAAGCACAACAAATGAAATGAAAAATACAATGGAGGCATATAACAGCAGATTTGAGGAACAGAAGAAATGATCAGTGAGCTTGAGCACATGGCCTCCAAAAGAAAACATACAAAGAAACAAATAAAGAAAAGAATGAAAAAAATTGAAATGGGTATCAGAGAACTAAACAACAGCAAGAAAGAGATATGCAAACATATATGTCATGGGAGAAGGAGAAGGAGAAGAAAAGGGAAAAAGCCAGAATGAATTTTTGAAGAAATAATGGTAGAAAATTTCCCAACCCTATTGAAGGATATAGAAATCTGTGTCCAAAAAGCACAGCGTACTCCCATCCTAATACATCCAAAAAGACCAAGTATGAGAAAAAATACTAATCAGAATGTAAAATGCAAAAGACAAAGAAAGAATACTGAAAGCAGAAAGAGAAAAGTGATGCATCACATACAAGGGGTACCCAATAAGATTAAGTGTGGCTTTTTCATCAAAAATCATGTAGGCAAGAAGGCAGGGGTATGATATATTTAAGATACTGCAGAGAAAAACTTCCAACCAAGAAATTTATATCTGGCAAGATTGTCTTTCAAAAATGAGGGCAAGTTTGGAATATTCACACAAAAACAGAAACGGAGAGAGTTTGTAACCAAGAGACTAGCTTTACAGGAAATACTAAAAGAAGTGCTACAGTATGAAAAGAAAAAACAGAAGAGAGAGGCTTGGAAGGAAGTTGAGAAATGAAGATTACATCAGAAAAATCTAGAAGTATAAAAAAGACTGGTGAAATAAGTATGGCAGATAAAATGCAAAGGTCAAAATGGCTGAAGTGGAAAGGAGGCAAGATGGTCACTGAGTGAGCTTGCCTTTGCGGTAGGTCCCGGGAGGAGACGGTTGGGCGCGGCTGCAGGCTCTCCAAAGCCGGGCTTTTTCGGGATTTTTGCAGGGCAGAAGTGCCTGGACATCGATTGGGTGGAAAGGTAACGGAGAGGATTGGTCTAGTAGATATAGTTTGGGTTCTATTGCCTGTGGGTGAGACCCGCACGGGCTCCTCCCTGCTGGGGGTGGGGGGAGTCGCGGTTCAGCCCAGCGGCACCGCTTTTACACGGCTCTGAGCTGTCGAGGAGTTCACGAGCTCTGGGCGAACTGTGCACAGGTTGATGCGACGGGTCGCCTTTGCAGTGGGATTTGGGAAGATAGACGGTGCTTTATTTTGAAGCGGGAGAAACTTGTGATTGCGAAAATAAACAATAGTGCTTATGCCTGAAGCCCCGCCCCCAAAAGCCCGGCAGCCGGTCTCCGACCCAAATAGGCTGTAGGCAATAAAGAGACGTAATCGGAAAGTTGTATTAGGCTGCGGCAAGGGAGGGGGATACGTCTGGAAGCAGATTAGGGAATATTTTGCGAAGCTTGGGAAATCCGATTTTCGAATCTGTTTTCGGCGTCACAGGCCGGGCTTCAGATCTGTACTAGCAAAGTGGCTGCGGTGTAGAGGCGCCCTCTAGTGGCAGAGGTTTGGAATCACAGGACGGGAGCTGTCTAAAAGCTGAAGTGAAATATACTAATGAGTCCAGCTAAGTAAATGAATTGCAGGGTTCAGTCATAATATAAAGTTTGCGGATCTGACTTCCCCCTTAAGGCTGGCACCCAGCTGAGGGGATCCCAGAGGGCTGTATTACACTGCGGGGCTCCCAGGCTTCCTGTAGACCAGATTGGAGGGTGCCAAGTCTGAATTCCCTAAAATCTGGTGGCCCACACCACAGAGACTCACATCTCTTGAGACCTCAATATCTCAGACTTTCCATCCCTGAATCCATCACGCACTGAGGTCCATCTGAGGTCCTTAAATGCCCTAGCCTTCAACGTTGGCGTTCTTTCCTTATTGTTTCATTTTGTTTTGTTTTTATTTTCATTTTGACTTATTCTTTACTTTTTTCAATTTCCTGATTGCTAACACCGCATTATCCCCTAGTCTTCTCTCACAGCGTATCCCCCAAAGTCTTTCTTTTACTCAGTTATTTAAGGCTTTTTTTCGTGGTAGGTGCTGTGAAGTGGGTGTTTTAATTCTGGGTCGTGCATATCTGTTTTTTTTTTTTTTCTTTCCCCTATCTGTTCCCCACCCCTTGCCCATCCCCTTCTACTTTCTTCCTCTCTTCCCTTCCCCCCACTTTCTTTTTTTTTTCTTTCTTTCTTTTTTTCTGTTGTCTCTCTCCCTCTTGTCCCTCATATTCTACTTAGTTTATTTTAACTCAATTATAAAATAGGTGCGGCAGGAAACACCTCACATTCGCTGGGGTTTTCTCATCCTCCACTGCCTCATTTCTGTGTGAACTGATTTAGCCTACCTGCACTATCCTCTTCCCCCTACATCTTGATACCCGCCACCATCTACTGGCTCTCCCATATTCCACCTCCCACCTCCCTTGCTTCGATCCACGAAGGGTCTAAGTCTTAACTTCTAATACCTATGTTTTGTTTTCTGTCTGTTATCCACTCTTGAAACTATTACCATTTTTTTTCTCTTTCCCTCTCTCACGAAATCAATAGCTTTTTAGCTCATACCATAATCTTACCATATTCAATCACCTACCTCATAATAGGTACTCTACCTACTGCTATAACTCTACACAATTTACATAAATCTAACCTCCATCCTCCCAGATCTCATATTCTTGCTTTGCTAACATATATCACCAATATTACTTTACACTTTTCCCTTGCTTACACAATTGCCTTCCCCCAACACTAATACTTTCCTTTAAAGTGAACTTAACCAACAACAAGAAACTAGAATAAGAAGAAAAAAGTGACAAAGAGAAGATATAACACCTATGCAAAAATAACAGCTAATTAACCTCCAAGAGCAGACAAAGAAGCTAAGGAACTGATTAAATCCGTCAAGATAAAGAGATGACCAGAAAGCAACAAAAATCTACAAACCAAACCAGTAATCAGGAAAACATGGCTGAATCCAATCAACAAACCAATAATCACGAAGGGGAGCAAAACTTGGCACAAGCAATGAAAGATCTCAGAACATTTATCACCGACAAATTTGACGAAGTAATGAAAGAGGTTAACAACATGAAGACATCACTTGGAGGGGAAATTGCAGACATACGAAAAAACATAACAGATATGATGGGAATGAACACCACAGTTCAAGAAATCAAAAATACACTTGCAGCAAATATCAGCAGACTAGAAGAGACAGAGCAGAGAATTAGTGATGTGGAAGACAGTACTTCAGAAATCAAACAGATAGTAGAAGGGGTCAATAAGAAGATAGAAAAAATCCAATTAGGATTTAGGGACCTGAATGACAATGCAAAACGCTCAAACATACGTATTATAGGCATTCCAGAAGGTGAAGAGAAGGGAAAGGGGTCAGAAGGAATGCTGCAGGAAATAATGGCTGAAAACTTCCCAAATCTACTGAAAGAGACAGATGTACATATACAAGAAGCACAGCGCACTCCACAAGTCATAAACCCCAACAGGCCCACCCCAAGACATATACTTGTCAAATTATCCAATGCTCAAGACAAAGAGAAAATCCTAAAAGCAGCAAGAGAAAAGAAAACCATCACATACAAGGGAAGCTCAATTAGATTAAGTGCTGATTTCTCTTCAGAAACCATGGAGGCAAGAAGGCAGTGGTATGATATAGTCAAGGTACTAAAGGAAAGAAATTTCCAACCAAGAATACTCTATCCAGCTAAATTAGCATTCAAACATGATGGAGAGTTCAAAATATTCGCAGACAAACAGAAACTGAAAGAGTATACCAACAAGAAACCTCCCCTTCAAGAAATTCTAAAGGGAGTTCTACAGGAAGAAAGTAAAAAACAGGAAAGGCAGAGTTGGAGGAGAGTATAAGACCAACAACAATAACAAAAAAGACAAAAAAAAAATATACAAACAAAATATGACAAACACAAATCCAATCAAAATATGGCTAGCACAAATAATTCCTTGACAGTAATAACACTGAATGTCAATGGACTAAACTCACCTATCAAAAGATTCAGACTGGGACATTGGATAAGGAAATATGACCCATCCATATGCTGTCTACAAGAGACACATCTTAGACCCAGAGACGCATGGAGATTGAAAGTGAATGGCTGGAAAACAATCATACAAGCCAACAATAACCAAAAAAAGGCAGGAGTAGCTATATTAATATCAGACAAAATAGACTTTAAATGAGAAACAATTGTGAGAGACAAAGAAGGATACTACATTTTAGTGAAAGGAAAAATCTGTCAAGAAGATCGAACAATCATAAATATCTATGCCCCTAACAAGGGTGCCTCTAAATACGTCAGGCAAATGCTGGAAAAACTAAGTGAAAGAATAGATACATCTACAATTATAGTGGGAGATTTTAATACACCACTATCAACTCTAGACAGAACATCTCAAAAGAGAATCACCAAAGAAACAAAACATCTGAATAGTATATTAGAGGAGCTGGATCTAATAGATATATATAGATCGCTACACCCAAACACAGCAGGATATACATTTTTCTCAAGTGCACATGGATCATTCTCCAAGATAGATCATATTCTAGGCCACAAAGAAAGGCTGAACGAATTCAGAAAGATTGAAATCATACAAAACATCATCTCTGACCACAGTGGAGTCAAGCTGGAGATTTGCAAGGGACAGAAGCCCAGATTTCACACCACGATTTGGAAATTAAACAGCACACTCTTAGAAAAACAGTGGGTCAAAGAGGAAATCTCAAAAGAAATCAATGACTACCTTGAAACAAATGATAATGATAACACAACATACCAAAATTTATGGGATGCAGCAAAAGCAGTACTGAGAGGGAAGTTTATAGCCATAAATTCATATATCAAAAAAGAAGAAAGAGCAAAAATTGAAGAACTAACTGCACATTTGAAGGAATTAGAAAAACAACAACAAAGTAACCCAACAGGAAGAAGAAGGAAGGAAATAACAAAGATAAGAGCAGAACTAAATGAAATAGAAAATAAGAAAGCACTAGAAAAGATAAACAAGACCAAGAGCTGGTTTTTTGAGAAGATTAACAAAATTGACAAACCTTTAGCAACACTAACAAAGAAAAAAAGAGAGAAGATGCAAATACACAAAATAAGAAATGAGAAAGGCGATATCACCACTGACCCCACAGAAATAAAGACTATCATAAGAGGATATTTTGAAAAACTATATTCAAACAAAAATGACAATCTAGAGGAAATGGACAAATTCCTAGAAACACATAAGCAGCCCATATTGACAAAAGAAGAAATTGATGATCTTAACAAACCAATCACAAGCAGAGAGATAGAATCAGTTATTAAAAATCTCCCAACTAAGAAGAGCCCAGGGCCAGATGGCTTCACAGGTGAATTCTACAAAACATTCCGGAAAGAACTGACACCAATCCTGCTGAAACTATTCCAAAAAATCGAAACAGAAAGAACATTACCCAACTCCTTCTACGATGCCAACATTACCCTACCACCAAAGCCAAACAAAGACATCACAAGAAAGGAAAATTACAGACCAATTTCTCTAATGAATCTAGACGCAAAAATACTTAACAAAATACTTGCTAATCGTATTCAACAACACATTAAACGTATTATACACCACGACCAAGTGGGATTCATCCCAGGTATGCAAGGATGGTTTAACATAAGAAAATCAATCAACGTAATACACCATATAAACAGATTGAAGGAAAAAAATCACATGATTATATCTATTGATGCAGAAAAAGCATTTGACAAAATACAGCACCCTTTCTTGATAAAAACACTCCAAAAGATTGGAATACAAGGAAATTTTTTGAACATGATAAAGAGTATATATGAAAAACCTAAAGCCAATATTGTTTACAATGGAGAAATCCTAGACTCCTTCCCTCTAAACTCAGGAACAAGACAAGGATGCCCACTGTCTCCGCTCCTGTTTAACATTGTCTTAGAAGTACTTGCTCGAGCACTGAGGCAAGAACCAGAAATAAAAGGCATTCAAATTGGAAAGGAAGAAGTCAAAATTTCATTATTTGCAGATGACATGATCCTATACATAGAAAACCCTGAGAGATCTACAACGAAGATTCTAGAACTCATAAATGAGTTTAGTAAAGTCGCAGGTTATAAGATCAATGCACAAAAATCAGTAGCATTTCTGTACACTAACAATGAGCAAGATCAGGAGGAAATCAAGAAACAAATACCATTCACAATAGTAAATAAAAAAATCAAATACTTAGGAATAAATTTAACTAAAGAGGTAAAGAACTTGTACACCGAGAACTATACAAGATTGTTCAAGGAAATCAAAGAAGACCTAAATAAATGGAAGACTATTCCTTGTTCATGGATAGGAAGACTGAATATTATTAAGATGTCTATCCTACCAAAACTGATCTACACATTCAATGCAATCCCAATAAAAATCAATGCAGCCTTCTTTAAGGAACTAGAAAAACTAACTATGAAATTTATTTGGAAAGGAAAGAGACCCCGAATAGCCAAAGACATACTGAAAAAGAAAAATGAAATTGGAGGAATCACACTACCTGACTTCAAAACATACTACAAAGCTACAGTGGTGAAAACAGCATGGTATTGGCATAAGGAGAGACAGACCAATGGAATCGAATTGAAAGCTCTGATATAGAACCTCACATATACAGCCACATAATATTCGATAAAGCCACCAAACCCTCTCAACTGGGAGAGAGTGGCCTATTCAACAAATGGTGTCTGGAGAACTGGATAGCCATATGTAGAAGAATGAAAGAGGATTACCATCTCACACCTTATACAAAGATCAACTCAAGATGGATCAAAGACCTAAATATAAGAGCCAAGACCATAAAAACCTTAGAAAGCAGTGTAGGGAAACATCTACAGGACCTTGTAATAGGAAATGGATTTATGAATATCTCACCAAAAGCACGAGCAGCAAAAGAACTAATAGATAAATGGGACTACCTCAAAATTAAAGCCTTCTGCACCTCAAAGGAGTTTGTCAAGAAAGTAAAAAGGGAGCCCACACAGTGGGAGAAAATATTTGGCAATCATATATCTGATAAGAAACTTATAACGTGAATATATATAGAACTTCTGTATCTTGAAAATAAAAAGATAAACAACCCATTTTAAAAATGGGAAAAAGACTTAAACAGACACTTCTCCGAAGAAGAAATACAAATGGCAAAAAAGCACATGAAAAAATGTTCCAAATCTCTAGCTATCAGGGAAATGCAAATCAAAACTACAATGAGATACCATCTTACACCCATAAGATTGGCAGCTATGAAAAAAACAGAAGAATACAAGTGCTGGAGAGGATGTGAAGGAAGGGGAACACTCATCCACTGCTGGTGGGAATGCAGAAGGATCCAACCGTTCTGGAGGACAGTATGGCGGTTTCTCAAAAAACTAGCCATAGATTTGCCATATGACCCAGCAATACCACTGCTGGGTATATACCCAGCAGAACTGAAAACAAGGACACAAACAGATATATGTACACCAATGTTCATAGCAGCATTGTTCACTATTGCCAAAAGTTGGAATCAACCCAAATGCCCATCAACAGATGAGTGGATCAATAAAATGTGGTATATACACACAATGGAATACTACTCGGCTGTAAGAACAAACACACTACAAACACATGTGATAACATGGATGAATCTTGAGAACCTTATGTTGAGTGAAGCAACCCAGACATTGAAGGACAAATACTACATGACCTCAATGATATGAAATAAACAAGTTGCCTTAGATAGTAAGAGACTGAACGATAGGCTTACAGGAAATCGGAGGGCGGAGGAAGGATATGAGCTGATGTCTGCAGGGGTGGAATTTAAGACGAGATGGTGGTAAGTATGAACACAAAGAAGAGATAAAAGGGGGGCAAGGGGTTGCCTTTGGTTGGGGCTTTGGGGGTTTGAGGGTGGCTGGGGAGGGACGGATGGGCAACATTGCCCAAAAGTGGGGAGAGGGAGGGGTAGCATACGAACACAGGAGAGGGTCAGGTGTTGGTGGAGAGTAAAATGCCGAGAAAATCATATCAAAATATAATAAAGAGTGTTACCTGTTTAGAATGCTCGGAGGGGGGGTCTGATGCAGGACGGGCTCCTGGGGAATGTCTAAATGCTCATTCTGCCAGAGTGGGTGTCACCATGGGGTAGAAACCCAAGTAGTGAGAGTGGGGGTGGACCCACATCCTGGGGAGGACTAATGCCACCAAATAGAGGGAACTGTATCCCTCGAGAGAAAGGGTGGCTCCCAGGGCATTGGGGCAGTTGAGCAAGTTAGGTCCTGAACACTATTCCACCTATCTCTGGAAGCGGCTCCTCAGGAAACGGAGGTTGGCTGTCACTGTGGGCACCAAGGTGGAAGGGAAAATGGACGTTAAATGTGTGGAACCAAGGTAAATGGGGGATAAGAGAGGAGTTTCTTGAGAGTACACAAGGATGGATATAAAACATGTAATATTACACCATAACATATAGGAGATGACAGACTGATAATGTAAACCACAATGTAAAACATAGGATAACTAAGAATGTAAAGAACTGTATATCCTAAAGTATGCACCATAATGTAAGCACAGATGTCACCTTGTTAGAAAGCTAATGTCTCAGACTCTGTACATCACGTTAAGTAAATATGATATGAATAAGGTGTAAGAGTATCGCTATGGAAGGAAAAAGGTTTTGTGGTGGATGTATGGGAGTGCTGTATATTATATATATGCATTGCTGTGGTCTAGGACTCCTGTGAAGAGAAGCTGAATAATTAGGGGGGGGGAAAAAAAAAAAAAAGATATGATGTAGAATTTTTTCAAGTCAACATTCTTTATCTAAGTTCTTTATCTAACTTTATCCAAGTTCTTTATCTAACCTTTAAATCCATCGCTATATGCCATTCCCTGGTAAGGGACCATGACATTATATTGGGCTTCAAATTTCGGGGAGTTCTGGATCACAGAGTGTTTCAACAATGGCAATGGAGGGATACTGGTATGGAATACCAATGACAGGTAATATATGGCTGACAGGGAGCTGTACAGAACATATGTCCAGGGTGCATGGTAATGTTTGGATATACTCATAGTGGCAACAATTAAAAACCACAGCAGGGGGGTACTGGGTTCCTGGCCAATGGTGTTCTGTCGTGGTCCCTAGGGGAGCAGTGATAGTCTCCCAGGTACAGCGGCGGGGACCGGGAGGGAGTGAGGGTTCAACAGTGAGCCCCTGATGCTAATGACTATGCTTGTGAGCCGATAAGCCTAAAATAAGAACAAGGCCTAGAGCAACATTGTGCCTGGGAATTTCCTCCTGTCAGCCTTCATGTTACTCAAATGTGGCCAGTCTCGAAGCCAAACTCAGCATGTAAATGCAATGCCTTCCCCCCAGCGTGGGACATGATACCCGGGGATGAGCCTCCCTGGCACCGAGGGACCACTATCAACTACCAACTGATGATGCAACTGGAAAATGACCTTATACGGAAGGTTCAATGTGGATCAGCAGAATATCCCTGTCTACATAAAATAACATGACTTTAAAATGCTGTTTTTCCTAAAGTAAGGGGGAAATGGAAAAGAGAAATGAGTTTATATGGCTACGAGTTTCTAAAAAAGAGTCTGGAGGCTGGCAGAAGGATTGCCCTCATGCACAACTGAGCAGAGTCAGAGAGACAGATAAAGCAGATACAACCCCCAGATATCGGTTCCTTCGAGGGCTAAAGAGACCCATGGGAGTTATGGTCATGGCCAATGGGGTTAACTACCAGGTCAGATGGCCCCTTTCTGGAACTTGTGTTTATGTGTGATGAATCTGGACTCAGATGGGATCTTCCTTCATAAGACTTTCATGCTAAGATGATGGAGGTGCAGTTAATGTTGGGGTTTAAGATATATTTAGCGGATTTGAATCTCTGGACTGACAATGTGATAGCCAGGTCCTGAGCCTCAACAGACTCCAGCACCTACAATATGATTTATTGGACTTATCACACTCAGCTAAGATGGAGTTGAAGAAGGACAACCACCACACCATGGAGCCTAGAGTGATTACAACTGAAAGTGGGAGGATTGCATCCAACATCCATGTGGAATCTGAGCCTCCTCTTGACATAGAGGTGCAATGGACACAACCAATCCCATGTCCACATAGAAGAGGTGGCATTGGATTGGGAAAAGTGGACATGGTGGCTGATGGGTATGGGGAAAGGCAGGAAGAGATGAGAGGTGGAGGCGTCTTTGGGACATGGAGCTGCCCTGGATGGTGCTTCAGAGGCAATCACCGGACATTGTAAATCCTCACAGGGCCCACTGGATGGAATGGAGGAGAGTATGGGCCATGATGTGGACCATTGACTATGAGGTGCAGAGGTGACCAAAGATGTACTTACCAAATCCAATGGATGTGTCATGATGATGGGAACGAGTGTTGCTGGGGGGGGGGGGGGAGAGGTGGGGTGGGGGGGGTGGGGTTGAATGGGACCTCACATATATATTTTTAATGTAATATTATTACAAAATCAATTAAAAAAATGTAAAAAAAAAAAAAGAGGCAATGACAATTAAATGCAAAAAAAAAAAAAAATGGCTGAAGTAAGAAATGCCTTTATAGTAATAACATTGAATGCTAGTGGATTAAACTCCCCAATGAAAAGACACAGACTGACAGAATGTATAAGAAAATATGAGCCATCTATATTGTCTACAAGACACTCACCTTAGACCCAAGGATACAAATAGATTGAAAGCAGGACAAAGATATTCCATGCATACAGTAACAACAACAAAAAAAAAAAGAAGCTGGAGTAGCTATACTTAGATCAGATAAAATAGACTTTAAAAGCAAATCTGTTATTAGAGACAAGGAAGGACATTATATACTAGTAGAAGGCACAATTCCACAGGAAGAAATAACAATCATAAATGTATATGCACCTAGCCAGGATGTCCCAAATTACATGAAGCAAACACTGTCAAAATTGAAGGGAGAAACAGATGTCTCTGCAAACATAGTTGGAGAACTCAATACACTACTGTCATCATTGGATAGAACATCTGGGAAGAGGATCAATATAGAAATAAAGATCTTGAATAATATAAACAACATAAACATAGACATATACAGAACATTGTGTCCCCAAACAGCAGGATATACATTCTTCTCAATTGCTCATGGATCATTCTTCAGGATACACCATATATTGGGTCACAAAGCAGAATGCAATAAATTTTGCAGAATAAAATTATTAAAAGCATTTTCTCTGATCATAGTGGAATAAAGCTGGAAATCAAAAACAGGTAGAAAAAGGGAAAACTCACAAATACATGGAGATTAAACAATATACTCAAACAATCAGTGGGTCAAAGAAGAAATTGAGAGAGAAATCAATAACTATCTTGAGACAAATGAAAATGAGAACACAACATACCAGAACTTATGTGATACAGTGAAGGCAGTGCTGAGAGGGAAATTTACAGCCCTCAATGCTTACATTTTTTAAAAAAGTAAGAGCTAAAATCAATGACCTAACTACAATAGTGGAGGAATTAGAAAAAGAACAGCAACCTATTCCCAAAGTAAGCAAAAGAAAGAAATAACAAAGATCACAATAGAAATAAATGAAATTGAGAATGAGGAAACAGTAGAGAGAAAATTAATAAAACCAAAAGTTGGTATTTGAGAAGATTAACAAAATTGACAAACCCTTACCTAGGCTGACAAAGAAAATAGAAGATGCAAATAAAATCAGAAAAGGGGGGAAATTACTACTGACCCCACAGAAATAAGAGATCATAAGAGGAAAAACTGTACACCAACAAACTAGGAAATGTAGACAAAATGGAAAAATTTCTAAGAACATACAAAAAAACCTACACTGGCCCTAGAAGAAACGGATGACCTGAACAAACCAATCACAAGTAAAGAGATTGAAACAGTCATCAAATAACTCACCAAAATGAAAAGCACAGGACTATATGTGTTCACAAGTGAATTCTACCAAGCGTTCAAAGAAGATTTAATACCAATCTTTCTCAAACTCTTCCAATAAATTGAACAGGAAGGAGTACTACCAAATTCATTCTATAAAGCCAATATAATTTTAATTCCAAAGTCAGATAAAGATACTACACACTTGGAAACGGACTTTGGCCCAGTGCTTAGGGCGTCCGTCTACCATATGGGAAGTCCACGGTTCAAGCCCCGGGCCTCCTTGACCCGTGTGGAGCTGGCCCATGCGCAGTGCTGATGCGCGCAAGGAGTGCTGTGCCACACAGGGGTGTCCCCCACGTAGGGGAGCCCCACGCGCAAGGAGTGCGCCCATAAGGAGAGCCGCCCAGCGTGAAGGAGGGAGCAGCCTGCCGAGGAATGGCGCCGCCCACACTTCCCGTGCCGCTGACGACAACAGAAGCGGACAAAGAAACAAGACGCAGCAAAAAGACACAGAAAACAGACAGCCGGGGAGGGGAAGGGAATTAAAATAAAAATAAAAATAAATCTTTAAAAAAAAAAAAAAAAAAGAGATACTACACACTAAAAAAAAAAAGAAAATTAGAGACCTGCTTCCCTAACGAACATGGATGCAAAACTTCTCAACAAAATACTCACTAATTATATCCAACAACACATTAAAAGAATTATTCAGGGAAGTGGATATGGCTCAGGCAATTGAGCTCCTGCCTACCAAATGGGAGGTCTTGGGTTCAGTTTCTGGTGCTTCTCAAAAGGAGGACAAGCACAGAGCAAACAGACACAGTGAACACAAACAACAGGTGGGGGGAGTAAATAAATAAAATATATCTTAAAAAAAAAGATTTATTCATCATGAGCAAGTAGGTTTTATACCACACATGCAAGAGTGGTTTATAAATGGAGTTGTGGCTAAAGGGGTAGTCTAGGGATGTAAATGTCAATTGAAAGAAATCTAGAGAATAATCTTGGGACTGAATAGCATAACTAACCCATGGTGGATGAGAATTCTAGTTAATAGTTCAAATACAAGAATATTCTTCTGTGAAGTGGAACAAACATGCATCCATATTACAAGTTGATAAGACAATGGAAATGCATAGGAAAAATACAATTAATGTAACACATGGACTGCAGTTACAACAATATGAGTAAGAAATAAATAAAAGAGACAATCAGGTGCCATTAATACCTCTCTCTCCAAGTCCATTGGAAACTGGCCTGCACCCCATTAGTGGGTACTTAGCCCTGGTCTGAATAGTTAAATAGGAGCAATTTTAAATATCTAGAACAAGTTGAACCAAGAGTCAAATGATAGTCATAACACACAGCTACTTAACAATAATACCCTAGGCAAGAAAGAGAAACTTAACATCAGAATAAATTTAGCATCATAATTAGAATCCTAGACATCAGAAAAACTTGCAAGCCATACTAAGAAAAAGAAAGATATGACTCAAGCACAGGAACAAATCAAAGCTCCAGACAAGACATGGGACTTGAAACAACTAATCAATGATGATCATACAAATCTCCTAAATCAAATCATGGAGTTAAAGGACTATGTGGCTAAAGAAATAAAAGACATTAAGAAGATACTGGGTGAATACAAAGAAAAATTTGAAACCTTGAATAGAGAAATAACAGAGATATGGGAAGGAAAGACACACCAAAAAAAAAAAAAAATGCAATAGCAGATTTTAATCATGGAAAAATCAGTGACATATGGAACAGAACAGCTGAAATTTAAAGGAGAGAAAACCAGAGAGAGAAAAGAATGGAAAAAAATGAGCAGGCACTCAGGGAATTGAATGACAGCATGAAACACACCAACGTACATGTAAAGGGAGTGCCAGAGGGAAAAGAGAAGGGAAAGGGGGCAGAAAGTGTATTTGAGGAATTACTGGCCCAAAATTTCCCAACTGTTATGAAAGATATGAATATATGTGCCAGGAAACACAGAATACTTCAATTAGAGTAAATCAAAACAGACCTACCCCAAGTCACATAATATTCAGAATGCTAAAGATAAAGTGAAAATTCTGAAAGGAGTAAAAGAGAAGCTAAACATCACATACAAGGGATGACCAATAGTACTTAGTACAGATTTCACTTCAGAAACCATGGAGTGAAGAAGTGAGTGGTAGATATAATTGAGGTACTGAAAGAGAAAAACTGCCAGCCAAGAATTCTTTATCCAGCAAATTATACTTCAGATACGATGGTAACTTTGAAATATTCACAGAAGAGAGTTCATAAACAAGAATCTCTCTATTCAGCCAGAAAAGAAAAGACAAGAGAGAGAGGCTTGGAGGAGTGTTCAGAAGTGAAAGCTATCAGAAAGCATAACCAAAAGGGTAAAAAGACATACAAAAATAAAATATTACATAAAAAAGCCAACAGATAAAATGGTTGAAGTAAGTAATGGCTTTATAGTAATAACATTGAATATTAATTTTTAAACTCCCAATCAAAAGGCATAGGCAGACAGAACGGGTAAGAAAACATGAGCCATCTATATGTTGTCTGCAGGATATGCCCCGTAGACCAACATTACAAATAGACTGTAAAGGAAAGGTTGGAAAAATGGGAAGGTGTACCTATACCTACACCTATACCTATACCCATACCTACACCTATACCTATACTGGTGTCAGACCAAACAAATTTTAAATGCAAATAAATATGATGAGATGCAGAAGGCCATTATATATTAATAAAAGGGACAATCCACCAGGAAGGAGTAACAGTCCTAAATATCTGTGTACCAAACCTGGGTGCCCAAAATGCATGAGGCAAACTGGCAAAATTGAAAGGAGAAATAGATATGTCTATGATAATAATTGGAGACTTCTACCTGCTACTCACATTAATAGAATAGAGCAACTAGGCAGGAGATCACCAAGGAAACAGAGACTTGAACAATTTGATAAATGAGCTGAATCTGCCAGACAAATACCAAACATTGCAACCCAAATCAGTGGTTTACACATTCTTCACATGTGCTCTCAGATCTTTCTCCAGGATTGACTAGATGTTGGGCCACAAAATAGCTCTCAATAAATTTAAGAAGACTGGAATTACACAAAGCACCTTCTCTGATCATAATGGAATGAAGCCTGAAATCAATAATAGATGGAAAAGGGGGGAAGTCACAAATATAAGGAGGGTGTACAACACACTCTTAAACAATCAGTGGGTCAAAGAAAAAACTGCACAAGAAATTCACAGATATCTCAAGACGAGTGAAAACAAGAACACAACATATCAAAACTTATGGGATACAGTGAAGGTAGTACAAGAAGGAAATGCCTAGGTTAAAAAAGAAAAAAAAAATTAAGATCAAAGAACAAATTGAATACCTCAAGAAACAAGAAAAAGAACAACAAACCAATCCTAAAGCAAGCCGGAAAAAAAAAAAAAAAGAAGTAACAAAGATTAGAGCAGAAATGAATGAAAATGAAAAACAAAATAGAGAAAATCAATAAAACCAAAACCTGGATCTTTGAGAAGATCAATAAAATCAGCAAACCCTTGCCTAGACTAACAAAGAAAAAAAGAAAGACAATGCAAATAAATAAAATTAGGAATGAAAAAGGGGACATTATTGCTGACCCCACAGAAATAAAAAGGATTGTGAAAGGATACTATAAGAAACTGTATGCCACCAAATAAGTTAACCTAGTTAAAATGGACTATTTCCTAATAATGCATAATCTACATTGACTCTACAAGAAATACAGAAACTCAGTGAATCAATCACAAGTAAGAGACTGAATCAGTCATCAAAAGACTGTTTGCCAGTTTCTAAGGAAGTTGAATATAGACTTGCCATGGGACCCAGCAATATCATTGCTAGGTATATATTCAGAAGAACTGAAAGCAGTGACATGAATAGATATCTGTACACCAATGTTCATAGCAGCATTATTCATGATAGTTAAAAGTTGGAAACAAGCCAGGTGTCCATCAACTGACAAATGGATAAGCAAACTGTGAAGTATACACAGGATGGAATACTATACAGCAGTAAGAAGAAATGAAGTTGTGAAATATTAAACAACATGGATGGGCCTAGAGGACATTATGTTGATGAAGCAAGGTAAACTCAGAAGGACAAATACTGTATGATTGCATTACTATGAACTAAATATGTGAAATATAAATATACTATGTGAAATATGAATATGTCTAGAATTGAATATATAAAACCATTTTTCTTTGAGGCTGAACAAATGGAAGCTAGTAGCACAAAAGGTTAATATCAGATAAAAAAAAAATTATACTAAGTGGAGACCAGATACAGAGTGCTACATATTGTATGGATCCTTTCATATAAAATATAAATATAAAACAATTTATAAAGATGAAAGATTAGTAGTTATATAGCTCTAAGGAAAGAATGCTAAGAGTTGTGGAGTCTTTCTTTTTGGAGTAATGAAATTGTTCTAAAATTTTGAAATGATGAATGTACAACATTATGATTATACTAAAAGCAAATGATTATACACTTTGGCTAGAATAGTCAGAAACAGCAGCTATGTACAATTGAGGAAGCATAGAGAGATTAAGAGGTGAGAAATTTTCTTCATTTGTTGTTTTTTGATTATTAATATAGAAATAATGAAAATGCTCTAATAATGATTGAAGTGTTGAACTCACAACTATGTGATTATAGCAAATGCCACTGATTTTATGCTTTGGATGAATTGTATGCTTTATTAATATGCATCAATAAAACTGATTTGTTTTTAAAAAATATTCCAACAAAGACAAGTGCTGAACTAGATGGTTTTAAAAGTGAATTCTACCAAACAAATTGAGAAGAATTAATACCAATCCTGTTTAAACTCTTCCAAAAATTAAAAGGAGGGAAAATTAAATATTTTATGAAACCAAAATCCCCCTAAAACAAAAGCCAGCTAAAGATACTACAAAGAAAAGAAAATTACAGACCAACCTTTCTAATGGACATTATTGCAAAAATTCTCAACAAAATACTTGCAAATAGAACCCAAGAGCATATTAAAAGAATTACACACCATGATCAAGTGGGTTTTATTCCTGATATGCAAAGATGGTTCAATATAAGAAAATCAATTAATGTAATATACTACATTAACAAATAGAAGGAAAATAACCACATGACTATCTTGATTGATAAAGAAAAGGCATACAACAAAATCCAGCATCCTCTCTAGATTATACCAAATGCCATTGACTGTACACTTTAAATAAATTATATGGCTTATGAACTAAAAAAAATAGTGCGGGTTAGGGGAAAATTATATCAAATGTAAGATATGAACTATGGTTAATAGTAATAGTTTGACAATTCTCTTTCATAATTTGTTAAAAATGTTTACAACAATTCTTCTGTTCCTAGTTTTCTAAGTCTTTTGATCAAAAAGAAGTGATGGATTTTGTCAAATGCCATTTCTGCATTTATTCTGATATTCATATTATTTCCTTCATTTTATTAATGTAGTGCATTACATTAATTGATTTTCTCTTTTTTTCATTTAAAACTTTATTGGAGTATATCATTCATACACAATTACACACATGAACATAAACAAAAAAAAGCAAATAGTAAAAGTTGTGAACTTACAAAACAAACATTTAAAACATCATACATAGCTCCCATACATCACCCCACTACCAAATATTTGTGAATACTCAAATGGCCAATAAGCATGATAATGAGCATATATGGAAAAGCAATAGTTAACATCATAGTCAATGGTGAAAGACTGAACGCTTTCCTTGGAAATCAATAACAAAGAAAACAATACTCACTGTTACTGCTGTTATTGAACATTCGACTGGAAGTTAAGCAAGAAAAGTAAATAAAAGGAATCCACATTGGAAAGAAAGAAGTAAAACATTTCCCTTTTTCAGATGATATGATTCCATATAAAGAATATATTGACAAAATCAAAAACAAAGATACTAGAGCTAATAAATGAATCCAGCAGGATACAAGATGAGCATGCAAAAATCTGAAATTTTTCTGTATACTCTTAATGAACAATTGGAACATGAAATCAAGATAAAATATTCATTTACATTAGCAACTAAAATTTATCTAGGAATAAATTCAACCAACGATGTAAAGGAATTATACATGGAAAACTAAAAATCTTTGCTAAAGAAATCAGAGAAAACCTAAATAAATGGAAGGATATTGTGTGTTCATGAATTGGAAAACTAAATATTGTTAGAATGTCAATTCTATACACAGTGATTTTCAGAGTCAATGTAATCCCAATCAAAATCCCAATAGGCTTCTTGTCGGAAATAGAAACGCTAATCATCAATTTTACATGGAAGGGTAAGGAGCCCTAAATAGTCAAACCATCTTAAAAAGTAAAAATAAAGCTGGGAGATTCACACTTCCCAATTTTAAAACATATTGCAAAGCTGTAGTATTCAAAGCAACATGTTACTGCCACACAGACAAACATATAGACAAATGCAATCAAACTGAGAGTTCAGAAATAAACTCTCTCATCTATGGCCGATTGATTTTTGATGAGGGTGCCAAGTCTTCTCAGTGGGAAAGAACAGTCTCTTCAACAAATTGTGCTGGATATCCATATGCAAAAGAGTGAAGGTGGACCTCTACCTCATATCATGAACAAAAATCAGCTCAAAATCAAAGATCTAATAATAAGAACCAAAATCATAAAACTCCTAAAAGAAAATACAGGTTTGCATTTTAAGGACCTTTCATTAGGGAATGGTTTGTTAGACTATGCAATAAAAAATGCACTACAAAAGAGAAAGTAGATAAATGGGAGCTCATGACAATTAAAAAAAAAAACTACATTATGAAACCAATAAGACAGACTACAGAATGTGAGAAAATATTTGAAAACCACACATCTGATAAGGGGTTACTATCCAGAATATGTAAAGAAATCCTACAATTCAACAAGAAGAAGACATTCAATTAACAAGAGGCAAAAGGCTTGAACAGACATTCTCCAAAGCAGATACTCAAATGTCCAATAAGCACATGAAAAGATGCTCACCACCGGCCATAAGAAGAAATGCAAGTCAAAACCACAATGGGATTCACACCTACTAGAATGGTCACTCCTAATAAATGGACAAGTATATGGAAAGGATATGGAGAAATAAGAACACTCACTCATTGTTGGTGGGAACGTAAAATAGTATAGCTGCTGTGGAAAACAGTTCAGTAGTTACTCAGAAAGTTAAATACAGAATAACATGTGACCCAGCATTCTCACATCCAAAACATGGAAAGCAGGGACTAAACAGATACTTGCACAATAGTCTTAGTAGCGTTGTTCACAATTGCCAAAGATGGTATTTTAGTTTGCTAAGCTACTGAAATGCAATTTAACAGAAATAGGTTGACTTTTACAATGGGAATTATTTGCTTACAAGTTAACTGTTCTGATCAAGGGGTAATCAGTCAATGCTTCCTGCTTGAATACTAGCTGCCCATGATCCTGGACTCTTCTGTTGTATGGCAAGGCACATGGCAGTATCTGCTGGGCTCTCCCTCCCTCACTGGGTTTCCTTGCTTCAAGTTTCCTGCTTCATGACTTTCTCCATATTTCTCAGAATTCATCCTGTTTATAAAACGCTCCAGTAAGATTAAGTCCTACCCTGGGCCATACCTTACTGAAGTAATACAATCAAAAGACCCTTAACTGAAGTAACCTAATCAACAGGTCTCACCTACAAGAGATCCACACCAGCAGGAATGGATTAACTTTAAGACATACATTGATGGGTCCCTCTAGCTTTAAATCATCACAGATGGAACAACCCCAGTGCTCATCAAGACACGAATGAATAAATAAAATGTAGTATATACATACAATGCAATATTATTCAGCCATAATAAGGAATGAAGATTTTATACATTTAGCAACATGGATGAACCCTTAAAACTTCATGTGGAATGAAATAAGTCAGACACAAAAGGACAAATATTGTATGTTCTCACTGATATGAAATAATTATAATATGCAAATTCATAGAGTCAGAAACTAGACTACAGGTTATCAGGGTCAGCAGCAGGGAATGGGGAATTAATGCTTATTTGATACAGGGTTTCTGTTTGGGTTGATAGAATAGTTTTAGTAATGTTTGTTGATGATGATAGCAAAATATTGTTAATGAAATTAACACCACTGAATTATGTATTTGAATGTGGTTAAATGGGGAAAATTTAGGTTGTATATATGTTACCAGAATAAAAATTTAAAAAAAAAACATAGGAGTACAAAACAAACTGTGAACTCTAATGTGAACTACAGACTATTGTTAATCATATAATTATAATAGTATTGTTTCATCAATTGTAACAAAGATACCACACTAATGCAAAGTGCTAATAGGGAAACCTTAGCGGGTAGGTTTTATGGAAACTATATTTTCTGCATGATTCTTCTTTAAACTTAGACCTTTCATAATTTTTTAAAAGCACACATTTTTAAAAAACTATACAAATTTATTTAGAGCTATAGTAAGTCCATATATTTCCTATGGTTAGGTGCTCTTGACTGAGCACTATAAATGCTAGAAATGAATAAGCTAATCTGTGTCCACAGAAGTTTATTTTGTAAAGCACACATATTTAAAACAATTAGAGAACTATGACTGTCTGGGTTATGAAGCAGCCATGGAGTGATTGTGAGATTTGTCAAGAATTTCTGCAAGCACACATGGAATACAATAAGGACACCATGTCATTAAAACTAAGGGAGGGGCGGTGGACTTGGTCCAGTGGTTAGGGCGTCCGTCTACCACATGGGAGGTCCACAGTTCAAACCCTGGGCCTCCTTGACCAGTGTGGAGCTGGCCCATGCGCAGTGCTGATGCGCGCAAGGGAAGACCCACACACAAGGAATGCACCCCATAAGGAGAGCCGCCCAGTGAGAAAGAGAGTGCAGCCTGCCCAGGAATGGTGCCGCACACACGGAGAGGTGGCACAAGAAGATGATGCAACAAAAAGAAACACAGATTCCCATGCCACTGACAACAATAAAGGAGACAAAGAAGATGCAGTGAATGGACACAAGGAACAGACAACAGAAAAAACTAAGGGAGGGAAGTGGACTTGGCCCAATGGATAGGGCATCTGCCTACCACATGAGAGGTCCACGGTTCAAACCCCAGCCCTCCTTGACCCATATGGAGCTGGCCCATATGCAGTGCTGATGCACACAAAGAGTGCCGTGCCACGCAGGGGTGTCCCCCGCATAGGGCAAGGAGTGAGCCTGTAAGGAGAGCCACCCAGCACAAAAGAAAATGCAGTCTGCCCAAGAATGGTGCCACACACACGGAGAGCTGACACAACAAGATGAAGCAACAAAAAGAAACACAGATTCCCGATGCCGCTGATAAGGATAGAAGCTGTCACAGAAGAACACGCAGCTAATGGACACAGAGAGCAGACAACAGAGGGGTTGGGAGGGGAGGGGAGAGAAATTAAATAAATAAATAAATAAATAAATAAATAAATAAATAAATAAATCTTTGGGGGAAAAAACTAAGGGACTGCGCTGGGAAGCAAGCAGAACCAATACTGGATATACATTTGCTGGGGATACTGGATAGAACATTCTTGAATATCTTTTTGATATGTTCCAACAGACAGCAGGGAGTCACTGTAGCAATCTGAGATTTTATAGCCTCTTATACTACATTCTTTTTATTTCTTGAAAATACTAGGTCCACTGATAAACCCAAATTTATGAGCATACTATTCCTTCTGCATGAAAAATCTTCTCATTTTTTGCCCTAACTCCTACTCCTTCAAGATCCAACTCAAAGGACATGTTCTCTACTGTAAAGACTTCCTTAACCCCTGATTCATCTAGTAACTCCTTTTTACACCTTTTCACATTTGCCAGGTTTTACTTATAATTCATCTGTTTACAAGTCTGCTCCCTTCTTATTCTCTAATCTATTAAATCTTTGTCGTGTAAGTACTCTTCCTTGCTCCTTTTTGTATCCATGTGCCTGGCACATGTCAATTGCATGATAAATGCTTGTTGAATGAATGAACCAATGAATTAGAAGAAGATGTATGATTAGTATGTGTGGAATTAAGGATTTAGTTTGTCATTCTCTTTTATGCTCAGAGCTGACAGTCAAAATTTAAACGAAGTGTAAGAGAAAATAGATCCAATAAAACTACCCTCAAAACTCTTAGAATACAAAAAACTATCTCCTTTCCTAAGGGAACTTTATTTCTCATTAGGAGCCTGGCCTTTGCCAAAAATTCCATGAAACAAGCAATAAAATTACCATATTGCTATTGTTCCCTAGGCATAAAATGCCCTAAACCTAAGCACAAGAAAAAACTAAAATCTACAATTGATAAAAGTGTGAAATTTAACATCTTGGAATGCTATCTAGGTATACTTAATGAAAGTTCAATCACTTTTATCATGTCTTGCCATACAGAATAAGTCTCAGTTGTAGCTTCAGCATCATGCCCATCTTTACAGTCTTCTATTCTAATATCAAATCTGAAGAAAATTACCCAAGATTTCTACAAATCCAAATGTCTCCTTCTGCTTCGGACATATCAGATCATAGGGGACCCATCCAAAAATCATGGTCAGTGCTAAACCAAGAAAAAGAAAATCAAGAACCACTTTATATGACACTTAAAACAGCACAAAGGGAAAAGTAATGAAATTACCCACAAATAATGTCTGAGGTAGAATTTCAGCTCCTGGTGGGCTTTTGAAAATTTAAGTAAAACTTTATGTAGGCCTAAAAGGATTTTCTTGGTACAGTTTGTGACTTGTTTTAAATTCTATAGATCTCATTCACACTGGAAAGAAAAGAAAATGTCCAAATCCTACACTAAGGGGAAGAGAAATCCCTTCAGAACACTGTTTCTTTGGGTAGAAATCTATTAAATTATCATCCTTGAATTTGTATTTTGCAGTAAATTTTCATGAAACAGGTGAGATTAAAATAATGTTCCCTCATAAATTAAATAGTAGGAAAATCTGATAAATCATTCATTCATTTATTCTGTTATTAAATAATTCTTGATAACATAACTTATGCCAATCTAGGCAATAGAGATACTGACTCAAACCCTACTTATGCTCTATCCATTAGGAATAATCAAGCAACTACTATTCAGTGAGGTAAGTACTGTAACATGGGTAAGTACTCAGGGCAGATGCACAAAAGTGGGAGTGATTAAGTACCTGGAAAAGTTAAGCAAGCATTAGAAGAAAAGGCATTCATCTTTTAAGATTCAGGGAGGACAATGGCAGAAAATGGGCTAGAAGAGTAAAAAAGGGCCTGACTATTTAGGGATGTGCACATTTTACAAAGAAACCTGTACTTCATTGTGTGGTAAATGAGAATCCATAAATGCCTGGGATGTGTGTGGACTGGGAAAGCATAATAAGATTTAAGCCCATCAACCTGGAATGTGTTGGTATAGGGTTGTTGTGTGGGAATTATACACATGTGCATGATTGTTTTGAAAGTTCACAACTTCTGCAATAAAAATATATTTAAAATATAAATTTTAAAAAAGATTTAAGCTCTAGAAAAATAATTCTGGAGTCGGCATGAAGAATGAGTTAGAGAAAAAAAGAGTAGGGACCAGAAGATCAGGAAAACCAATGGAAGAATATAGATCAAAATGCTCAGGCTATACCTAAAGCAAGAAGATGGAGAACAGGAAAGAAGAGAGAGTTGCCCTGGGAGGTTCTTCAGGGACAGTTACCAGACATTGTATGTCCTCCCATGGCCCACTGGGTGGACTGTGGGAGAGTGTGGGCTATGGTGTGGAACATTGACCATGAGGTGCAGCAGTGCTCAGAGATGTATTCACCAAATGCAATGAATGTCTCATGATGATGGAGGAGGTTGTTCTTATGGGGGGAGGAGTGGGGTGAGGGGGGAGGAGTGGGGTGAGGGGGGTGGGGATATATGGGGACCTCATATTTTTTTAATGTAACATTTTAAAAAAATAAAGACAAAAAATAAAATAAAAAGTAGAATCAATAGAACTTGGTGATACAGGAGCAAGGCAGGAACTCCAGGATTTCTTAAATTTAAAGACTACATGAATAGTGATGGCTTTAATTAAAATTGAGAATCCAAGACATAGAGCAGGTGAGGAGAAGTGACACCAATGCATTCTGCCTTGTTTGTTAGGTTTTTTCCTGCTAACATTTTATTTTTTTATTAGAGAAGTTATAGGTTTACAGAAAAATTATGGTATAAAATACACATTCCACCCTATTAGTAATGCTTTGCTAGTACTTTGCATTAATGTTACATTTGGTACAATTCATGAAAGAACAAATTTTATAATTGTACTATTTGTTACAATTCATGAAAGACCATTTCTTATCATTGTAGTGTTAACTCTTGTCCTCATTTAACAAAGGGTTCACTGGTTGTGTTATACAATCCTATGAATTTTTAAAAAAATTTTTCGAGTAACGTTTATACAACCTAAAATTTCCCCTTTAACTGACATTAAAAATATAAGTCAGTGCTGTTAAGTTCACAATGTTGGGCTACCATTACCATATCCTTTACCAAAAAGTTTCCATCACCCCAAATGGAAACGCTATACAATTTAAACATTAACTCCTCATTCCCTACTCTGTTAGTTTTTATGTTAACCCTGGACATTCAGGAAATATCAATCTGAATCTCAGAAAAAAATGTCTGGAGTATAGTCACAGATTTGGAAACCAACTCAGAAATCGGGAAGCAAATTAATCTGTGTACAGAACGAGAAAAATTTCAAGGAAAAATTGAGAAAGAAAGGCTAGAGAAAAAATGATCAGTGTGTTGGAATTCAAGGAACAATAAAGTTTTAACTAGAATGGAATTGCAGTTAATCTGGAAATCTGAATATATGGAGAACTGATAGGTCGATCAGGAATTCATTTACAGGAGGGGCTGAGACGCTTCTAGAGTGGGAATAAACTCATTCTTAAATTAGAGAGGAAGAACTCCGGTTCAAAACTAATGGATTGGTAATTTTCAATCGGGGTGCCCAGACAATTGAATGGGGAAAGAATAGCCTTTTCAATAAATGTTGCTCAGACAACTGGATATACACATAGCAAAAAAATGAAGTCAAACACCTTCTTCACACCATACATAAAAATTAAATAAAAAATAAATCCTACACCATAAATATAAGGGCTAAAACTATGAGAATCTTAGGAAAAAGTAGAGGAGTAAATCTTGAACTTGGGTTAGGCAATGCCTCCTTAGATATGACACCAAGGGCACAAGCAACAAAAGAAAACAACATATAAATCAGACTTCATCAAAATTAAAAGCTTTTATGCTTTAAAGGATATTATCAAGAAGATTAAAAGACAACCCACAGAATAGGTTGAGACCAAAATAATTGTTCTTAATCTTTCCAAAGATAGTAGTCCCTCTGAAACTAGAATTTTCAGTTCTGTGAAACAGGTAGAGCAGCTACAGTTTGAGTGGGCAAATATAATATAAACCTCTACCCCTATTTATAATCACTCCTAATAGTGGAACCGAATATATATCCCAGGTTTAACTCTTTTACCTTCTCTCCATTCTTTACTTTCTTTCACCTCAGTCCCCAAGGCACTTAAAAATTCACACATCTCCTCATTACAAACATCATGACCATTTTGCTTCCAGGGATTTTGTTTTCTTTCTGTTGCTTTCATTTACAACTATATTCAAAATGAGCTGGACCAGGATTCAGAGCATTAGAAACAAAAGAGGAATGATGGGCATCAGTACTGCAAATGAATGTCTTACACTTACATGACTGAACAAAACAAAAGATGTGATCCCCATAAACACTGACTCACTACCCTAAGAAAATATAAATAATGGTAAGAAAAAAGACTGCAAATGAGTCCTCAATTTTGCCCTTCCCTTTGTCTCAAAATCATTTGCAAAGAACAGAATAAACAAAGAGATAATGCGTCAAAACAAAGCAGACAACAAAGATGAGGGACTTTCAAATGGGTTGCTCTGTTTCAGAATACTCAGCGAGAAACTATTAAAAAATTAATAATGAATTTGGACACTTCCATAGATTTAGGATTAGTCTAGGCAAGGGAATTGGAGTTATTATAAAAAGCATTATTTGCTAAGCATTCAACATTTTGGAGCAAGCTTGGTGGCCAAGTATGGTGACATATTAGTATCATAAAATTGCAGAGTACTTGGAAAGCAATACAACTAGAGATTGCTACATTGGTTTGGCAGACTTGGATACTTTTATTAGGAAATATTTCCATTGCAACAGAAAATAAGATATTAAAGAGATCAGATCCAATTTTCAGGATGTGTATGATTAATATATTGCATGAAATTTCCTGTGTCAGAGAATTGTGAATCAAGTCTCTTTGTGCTATGTTATACATGGATATGTCAAACAAAGCACATAAAGTGGATTTCTGTTAGCCAAGTGCCCATCTACATGCACAGAACCAGCTCTGTGAAAGTATGGAATAGCATTATAGAAGAGCAAAGCCAAAAGCTCATTAAACCTAATGGTGGTGATGACCACAACAATTCTTTATATTTACTCACTAAATTCTTCCAGAAGGAAGGAAGAAAGGAAGGAAGAAGTAGAGGAGGGAAGAAAAGATTGAAGACTTTATGTAATCAATCTAGTTTTCAGATTACTTTGATACATACATAAACACACAAATAATATGTGTGCGTATGTATATATAAAAAGTGGGAAGATATGCAAAAGGAAGCCCATCCTATCAGTTGTATATATAACACTAAACTTTCACAGGCACATGTCTAATGTCATGGCAAAGTAGGGATAATGAGAGACAACATGCAGCATGTGCCTGGAGTTTACCACTATCTATATTAATTGGCACATTATATGGAGTAAAGATAACTTTATAAACCTAATTCATAAGAAGTAAAAGTCCTAATATTGCTGAAGCCTTGCATATTACAAAGGTTTTTCATGGAGAAAAGATTTTCAAAACATCTATTTGCGGTATCTATAATTATTATATTAGTCTCCCTAATTTTAGATTTTACCATGTCAGTTTACGTGAAACAAACTTTAGTTTCTCAATACGTAAACCCTTCCTCCTTGGTAAAGAAATGAGGCCAGTAAGCCAAAAGTGTGACTTTGGATTCATTCCAATTGCAACAATAATGGGTTGTTTTAAACAAAATGTTTGAGGTAATATTCTGAGAAAAAAACAGCATGGCAAGAAAGAAAAAATGGATATAAGTCTTTAATAAGTCAAATAGAATAAAGGAAAAAATGGATTGAACCAGAAAATTATTTCTCATATGAGAAATAATACTTCTTTGTTTTCCTAAAATCATCATTAGGGTACCTTGAAAGAGTAAACTGGTTCCAGTTTCTGCCAACTAATGAAGTTCATTTTTAGTCCCTACAGAAAATATAAATGAATCAAACTACTTCATGAAATGCAAAGAAAAGTGTACCAAATTTTATCAGGAAGTATAAATGTGATGAATTTTTCACAATCATATTTGTGTAGTTTTATCACTTTCAAAAGATACAAGTCATTATATTTAGTACAGTATAAAGGAAGGTATTGTAGGCCAAAGACTCCTCTCTCCACCGAAAATACAGTAGCCCCTGGACAGCATGGCAGATCTCTGAGTCTAAGCATCCTTACTGGGAGAGAATGTACCAAAGTCCAAAAAAATGCTTTATCTCTTTGCCTCAAGTTTGAGCTAAATACACTGAATCAATGAAAACATTTTAAAATGTTTATGAGTTTTGGAAATTTTGCTTTGATTTCTTACAAAGGCAAATGAATTTTTCCCACTTGGGTAAGGATGTGTTTACTCTGCCTGGTTCAGATCAGACCTTACTGGCACCAGAGGTTAAAACGTTAATAAATAGTATTCATACTTTTAGTGATCTTTTTACTAGAATTTCCTCAGTAATTATGTTTATGGAATTTGCCAGACTGGCATATGTTTTTTCCCACTCTCCTTCTGCCCCCATCATGCTGAAAATATCTGAAAATACTAAACAAATACTTTGAGCACACAGTTACATTAATTTAGTGTTTGCACTGTACATAAAGCAGCAAATCCTTTCCCTTCATGCAACCAAATATCTGATCTTGTGAATGTTAATTCTAACTTAGGTCTAGCATGTGGAGGTGTCTTTCCTTCATACTTCAGTTCTGAAACACACTCTGATGGTTAACCTTCTGAAATATAAAAGTTGTGTATTAGTCAAAAGCAGTCTCTGATATGACAGACACCCTGCTTAATACAAAGCCCTTTGAAATGCCTTTTAGAAGTGGGGGAAAGAAAGGAGGAGAGAAGGTAACATTTGCTTTCCATCACCATCTCTTTCTCAATGGCCTTTTCTTTTTCGAGGTACATATTACATAGAATAAAATGCCCAGATCTTAAGTTAAGTTTTGAAAAATGTATAGACTCATGTAAACAGCAACCAATCACAATTTAGAATATTTCCATCAACTCCAGAGGGTTCCCAAGGAATCACTCCAGTCTACCACAGTTCTGTTTTCTAAAACCATAGATTAGTTCTGCCTGTTCATGAACTTCACATAAATGGAATCATACAGTATTTAGTCTTTTGTCCCTGGCTTCTTTTGTTCAAAACAATATTTTTAAGATTTATTCATATAGTTGCTTGTAATCATAGTTTGTTAATTTTTATTGCTGAGTGGTATTATGCTTATGCAGCCAACTTTTTTTGGACATTTGGACTCTTTCCAGTTTTGAACTGTTAAAACTTCTCTGAAGATTCTATAAAAGGTTTTTTGGTATACATATGATTCCATCTCTCTTGGGAAAAACATGTAGAAAAGGAATTATTGGTTCATAGGGTAGGTATATATTTAAATATTTTAAAAATTACCAATCAGTTTTCCAAGGTGTTTGCATCAGTTTACACTTCTCCTAGCCAGCAATGTACATCTACATCTCAGCAACACTTGATATCATCAGTCTTTTAAATGTTAAATTTAAATTGTAACTTTCTGTCATTCAATATATACTTTATATCAGTGGATATTCTATGTATATGTGAAAAGAATGGTGTTGCACAATTGTTGGGTAGAAAGAAATCACCGATGGAAAAGTGAATTTTTTAAAAAAGAAAAGAAAGGTGCAGAATGTGAAAGAAGGAAAGAAAAGTATACTAATATTTAAGAGGTGAGCAGGAAGATAAAGTTTACAAGGAAAAAAGAAGCATTCAGTGAAGTAGATAATAACTAAGATAGGAATTTTTAAGGATTAATTAATGTCGTGACATGCTATAAACAGATCAAGGTAGGTAAGGACTGAAAATATCCATTACATTTGGCAATTCAGAAGGTACTAGAAACCTGAGCAAGAGCAATTTCAATGGTTGAATGAAGGTGCAATCCAGACAATCCTGATCAGTGCAATAGTAAATGGGATATGATAAAGTTTAGATATCCTTTCCAATAAGCCTGGATATGAAGAAGAGGAAAATGGAGTAATAGCTAAATGGAAAACTAGGATTGAGAGCAGTATCTAATATGAAATAATTGAGGAATGGGACCTTCAGCTCTAGGATGGATAGAAAAGACCCCAGAACAAATAGGAGCCTCAGCTGGGGGAAGATAAGGAGAGAGGAATGAAACTGACATTTGTTGACTGATTACTGGCCTCTAAGCACTGGGCAAGACACATAAATGTATTATCTCATTTAACTATCCCCATTTGATTAGTATTATCCTCACAGTGCATATGAGGACACTTTTTTAACAAATCAACTTTTGATACATATTAGTAAAGCATATAATTAGTCCAAAGTATATAATCAATGGTATTTGGTATAATCACATAGTTGTACATTCATCACTTCAATTATTATTAGAGCATTTTCATTATTTCCATAATAATAAAGAGAATTTTCTTATTTGTTAGGACACATTTTAGAGTATAAATAATTCACTCATGGTCTCTCAGCAAGTAAGTTGCAGGGTCATGGTTCAAATTCTGTCAGCAAGGTGCTAAAACTCATCATCTACATTGCACGACCCCTTTCTGTAAAATAGAAGAGTATTAAGACAGATAGGTGTGAAAGTGTGATTTTTAGTATAAAGGAGGGATGGTACATACAGAAGGGTGAATTTCTGATCATCACAATTTTCTCTGAGAAAGGCAAAGATGCCCACTGACAGGAGTTGGGATGATTAAGATGGGATCTTGAGAGGATTGTTGAAAGCTATGAAAGTGCCTCTGGTTTTCTGAATTTAGACCGAAGGACATGCCATTTCTAAAAGTAGCTAAAGAGAAAGACAGAGAATTTGTTATGACTTCAAACTATCAATTCAAGATATTTCCCCTAGTGTTCAGTGACTCAGACATGGAAGTAAAAGGTTGACTATCACACACAGAAAAAAACATCAATAAATTTAAAACTAGTGAGATATTGGAGATAGAGAAATAATGCTTAAAAGGAGACTGCTGCAAACAAAGGCAAGACTAGTGGCCCAGTCATGTAATATGATTTGAGCAACATCCTATCCATAAGTCAGGTGCTTAGCTCAGTAACTCAGGAATATCTAAAAGAGTCCCAAAGCTGAGTGGAAAACCTGTGAGGAAGAGAAGATAATTTGTGTGAGATACTGGCTCCCCTCTGTTTTACTAGCAGAGGAAGAAAGTCAGGGGAGTTGAGTAACTGATCTACTAGAATATGGTCTCCTGAATGGACTCTAGGCTGATAGAAACTGACAGAATTACCTATGAAGGGTCAGAAAGCTTCGAGATTGAGGGATCTCAAGGTATCAAGAGAAGGGACAAAGGAGTTAGGGATAAAAGGAGGAGGAGGTGCTAAGAAAAGTCAAGGAAGTAGTGGTTCATATGAATTAACTCAAAAAGAAAGACTATAAAGCAAAAGGGTATGAAAGAAAAATTTATGGCTTTAGTTCTATATCAAAGTTCCCAAAATTCCCTAAAAGCTTTGCTGACTCTCTTAAGGTCCTATTTCTACTCTTTCAGAATTCCTGGCCCTGTAAGGTCTTCAGATCCCCAATATTGATAGGATACTCTAGTTTTCCCTTCCAGTACCAGCTTGTTTTCTCAAAATTGATTTAGATGAAAGTCTAACAGATAGGACAGGGGTCAACATAAATGAAATAGATAAGAGGAGCTTTCCCAGGAGAAGGGAGCAGTCTTAGTCTTTGACAGGGAGAGAATAGAAGAAAGGGACTAGAAGGATTATGAGGAGATAGAAGTGAATATGTGTCCACTATTACACAACAAATTAAAATATATTAACATATGTCCCAGTGTCTACATTAAAAATAAAATAAAGAAGGGACTATTGTGGCTATGGACAAAGGTGTTTTGCAAGGGAATAGGTACTTAAATAAATCAAAGGAAGATGAATTGGGGAGAACAGTAAAAATATATGCTCAGCAATCTCTGTATCTTGGAACATCATGTTTGAATGCATATCTACTTTCATCAGATGACGAACTATAGAAAATACTATAAGTGCATTAAACTCTAACAAGGTTGGTACGAAAATTGTGTTGTTGTGTTATACCTGGGAAAGTAATAACCAATTTGTGCTGCCAGCAAGATACAGGCAGACAATACTCTGTAATCACTATTGATTCTGTTCTCACCCATAATGACAAATGAGGAGAAAGGGGCCAGATCCTACATGGATCAATGCAGATGCATCACAAAAATGCCAAACCCAACAAACTGAAAAGTCTGAGCTTTCATAATTTGGAGGTAAGATATTAATTAATACAGGGAGGACAGTAATTTGCCTGGAACAGTGGCATTCCTCAAGACTTTTATATACGAGGGGCTTAGAAGGCAGACTCCAGAGTCCAAGCAAAGTCTCTATAAGAGCATTGTACCTAGATATGTAGGTACCTTATTGCAAGGGGGCTAATTGGGATTAAAAAGAGTTGAAGACCCTTTCCTAGCCACTTTTAGATACTAGCATAGAATTGGCAATAATATTAGCAAATAACATTTATCCAATAAATGTAATGAGCATCAACTTTTAATTATCAACATCACTTTCCCTTTTCAACAAAAGCAAGTTTTCAGGCCTCAAGTCCCAAACACTTAATAGCTTTATCACTATTCTAGGGTAGGATCTGGAGAATGTTTACATTATTGAGTATTAAATGGTCCATTGCATGATCTATGTGAAACTCACATTAGAACTACAAACATTATGGGCCAATCTATGCAAATGGCTAATTATTAAGCCTCCAAGAAACTTGCACTTGGAGTTTCATCATGATGTCTCAGCAATATTAGTAGAAAGAACATTTTATTTTTAAAACTATTTAACAGCATATAGGCTTTTTTGTGTAATGCTGTCTGAGACGTATTAACTGTGAGTGGCACCACAAGGATTAACTCATCAGTGGCACTGAATTAAGAAGCATTTGCATCCACATTTTGCATCCATCTTGGTACTCCACATAATTCAAGGTAGAGTAATGGTTACAGCAACCCATATAATATATGAAATTTAAAAACTCACATTATCATTGGTAGGCTGCCAGAACCCATTTAAGTTAATGCTCCACGGACTAGTATCCAATTACAGATCCTAAGCAACCCTGAACATGGTATGGTAGCCAGCCTCCAAGATGGTCCCAGTGATCCTCGCCCTCTGGTATTACCTTCCAGGCATAGTCCTCTCCCACGCTGAATCATGGCTGGCCTTTGTGGTCAACAGAATAGTACGGAAGTAAAGGGGCATACTCCAAGGCTAGGTCATAAAATTCATTAGGGTTTCTGCTCTGGATTCTCTTGAGTTACTCACTCTAGGGGAATCCAGCCTCCATGTCATGGAAACACTAGAGCCCTATGTAGAAGAGATTGTGGTTTCCATCAACAACTAGAACAGGCTTACAAGCCATGTGAGTGAAAGAGACCTAAGCTAGAAAATGAAACTAAATGTTTCCAAATCCCTACCCATAGAAATGGTGAGATATTTTTTAAATGCTTCTTATTGTTTTAATCCATTTTTTTAAACAATCATACATATCATAATCTGATGCTCCATTTTAAACATAGCAACTATCTAAGGATTTCAAAGTACTTTAAAACTGAGGGTAAGTAACTTATTGAAGGCTACCCAATAAATCAGCAAATTAGGTGCAAATTACATAACTCTATATTCCACTTGTTTTTCAAAACACAATTCTTTAGGATTTGTTATGTCAGCCCTAGAGGAATTGTACGAAATTCTCATCAATCAATGATTTATTCTTACCCATTCTTTTCATAAGAATGACCACATGCAACCTATACTCCTCCACCAAAACATAAATAAAAAAGAATTTTTGTTTAGCACAAAAGCAACAAAATTAGTCTAAACCATGTCATAAAGCAAATATCACCTTGCACCTTGCATCATATAAATTGACAAGAACGTGCTGCAGTAGAAAATTAAAGTCATTATCATGAAATCTGATTTAAGGTAACCTATTTCTTTCTATGTTGGGAAAGTTCCAATATTTGAGTCCACTGATATTCATAAGTAGGGCTACCTGGGTTCTTACAATTTCTTTTATACAACTATAGGATTTAATTTGAAGTTATTGTCAATAACATATGGAACCAGATATTGGACATATGAAATTTAATGTTTTCTTATTCCTCTTTCTGAAAAATATTATCTACTTTGCCCATTCTATATACGTCCTCAAAATAATACCTTTTAGCATGAATTATATTTAGTTTTTGAAAATGCAAAGTTGCCATTAATCTTGATAGGTACCTCTTCCAAATTTTAGATAGAAGTTTTCAAAACTTGTTCTTTAACAAAGATTATAGAGTTGTCTGGTTACAAAGGTCTGGATTATGTGGTAAAGATTTTGTAAAAAGAAGAGATTGAAATTTCTAAATATCTTGGACTAGCAAAAGTTCTTCTGGCCATCACTGAAATTTGAGTTTTCAAATCAGCCTATCCAAAAGGAACATAGTACCTGTACTTATGATCAAAATGTCAAAAAAAAATTGCAAGAGTAAACTAGACAACCCTAAAATAAGTTGAATCTTCATAAGCACCGAAATTTCTTGAATTTTCCAACAGTTTCGCAACCAGTCAAGCACCTACATGTCAACCAATAAGAAATATAGAGCATATATTCAAGTATAAAAGGATTTTTCATCCAGATATTCCTCATAGATAGAAGGAAGATTTACTTTATAGAAGTTACTGTCTATAATTCATATTGATGGTAAATACAGCAGTAGTCTTTCCGAGATAGTTTTGAGAGTTTTGTGCAAATTGCAATAGGAATATGAAAATTTTGTTAATGCTAATGTGCTTACATCTGCAGTATATCACATTAAATTAGAAGTTAATTTAGTTAGTTCCCAAAAATGGCAAAATTGAAATGAAAATGCTAACAGAAAATGTGCTGTTAATATCTTCACAGATTATTGCAACCAATTCTCATTAAGCTATTTGACAGAAATGTACAGTTTTCAACTTGAATAGATGTTTCTCCAAAGATATACAAATAGCCAAAAAGCACATGAGATGATCATCATTAGCCATAAGGAAAATGCAAAAACATAATAAGATACCACTCACACCTTCTAGCATGGCAATTGTTTAAAAAAGAAAAAAACAGCAAGTGTTGGAGAAGATTTGGAGAAATAGGAATCCTCAATCACTGTTGGTAGGAATGTAAAATGGTGCAACAGCTGTGGAAGACAGTTTGACAGTTCCTCAAAAAAGTTTAATATAAAATTACTATATGGCCTGGGAATACCACATCTAGGTATATGCCCAAAATAGAATAGAAAGCAGTGACTCAAAACATATATGTGCATATGAATGTTCATAGCCACATTATTAGCAATTGTTAAAAGGTGGAAGTAACCACACAAGTGTCCATCAACCAATTACCAATGAATGGATAAACAAAAAGATGCAATATTATTCAACTGAAAAAAAAGAATGATGCTCTAATGCATGCTACAACATGGATGAACCTTGAAGACCTCATGAATAAGCCAAACACAAAAGTATACATATTTTATGACCTCACTCACATGAAATAATTAATATAAGCAAATTCATAGAGAAACTAGAAAACAATTTACCAGGGGCCACATTAACTCCCCATTAATGTTAATGTTTAATTGGTATAGAGTTTCTGTTTGGGTTGATGGAAAAGTGATGGCAATGGATGGTGGTAATGGTGGCTCTACAACATGAAAGTCATTAATACCTCCTGAATCGTAGTTCTGAAAGTGAATAAAATGGGAGATTTTAGGTTGGAGATACATTACAAGAATAAAAATTTTAAAATAAACCTATAGAATAGTACAAAACAAAGAGTGAACCCTAATGTAAATTATGAGCTATAGCTAATAGTATAATTTTAATAATACTGTTGCATCAATTGCAACAGTTACCTCACTATTGCAAAATGTTAATAATAGGGAACACTGTATGAGGAGAGCATATATGTGAACCTTCTGCATTATTTTTCCGTAAACCAACAGCGGTTCTAATAAAAAAAATCTATTGGCTTAAAATAAAAAATATTTTTTAATTCTTGTGATTCTGTGGGCTGATTGAGCAGATCTTCTGGTGTGCACCAACTTGACTGGGACTACATAATCTAGGATGGCATCACTCACATATATGAAGGTTGACAAACTGGCCTAGGGAGACCTGACTTAAAACACCTCAGCTCTGCTCCGTGTGGTCTCTCATCTTCTAGGAGGGTATTCAGGGTTTCTTTACACAGTGATCTGAGGGTTCCAAGGAGTAACAACACGGTGCAAGTTCCAATATGCAAGTACTTTTGAAACCTCTGTTTGAATCATATTTTCTGTCATACTATTAACCAATCAAAGTCACACTGTCAAGCCCAGATTCAAGGGGGTAGAAAATATACTCCATCTTTTGGTGGGAGGACTTAAAAAATAGTTATGGTCTTTTTTTATTAGTCATCTAATACATATCTTAAACTTTGCATTAATTATCAAGAGCCTTAAGATTTGAGATATAGCGTTTTTCTTATTGCATAACTAATGTTACTTCTCCACTTCTGAATTGATGTGCTAATCTCTCTTCCTGTGTTATACTCTTCATTTCTTTTTTTCTCTACCAGATTTTCTAGAATGTAGATATACTATGGAGAGTGAAGAGAGCCATTGACCAGTTAATGGGAACTATCAAGATTAGTGTGAGGGAAAGCAGGACCATTATTTGTTTCTTTTTTCATATCATAAATGAAAAGAAGAAACAATCCAGAAATTTCTCATTGGTGTTGTGTTCCCATGACAGGACCTAAGCATAGCTCTGATCTTGAGGGAAAAACAGTACTGCTAGTTAAAATTAGCAAAGACAGGGAGCAGATGTAGCTCAATTGGTTGAGCACCTGCTTCACATATAAGAGATCCCCAATTTGTAGAATGTGGGAGAGTGTGGGCTATGATGTGGACCATTGACCATGAGGTACAGCGGTGCTCAGAGATGTATTCACCAAATGCAATGAATGTTTCATGATGATGGAGGAGATTGTTGTTATGGGGGGAGGAGTGGGGTGAGAAGTGGGGGGGGGGTATATAGGACCTCATATTTTTTTAATGTAATATTAAAAAAATAAAGACCAAAAAAAGAGGAAAAAAAAAAGAGAACCCCAGTTTGATTCCTGGTGCTTCCTAAGAACAAACAAAAACAACAACAATAACAAAAATTAGCAAATACAGAACAAACCTGAGATCTGCAGTGGGAAATCTATTTTATCTCAAATAATGGAAAAGTAATTTTTTCAATATTGCAAAAGAAATATGTAAGTCATCCTTAATACAGAAAACTAAGCTAGTCCAGTTTTGAAAACAAATATTTTAAAGGCAATAACTCAAGGACTAATGCCAAACATAATTCAGCTTGTTCTGCTAATATTATTACAAAAATGAAAATCTAGTTTTCAGAAAGAACATATAATGGCAGCCATTTTGTTTCACATAATCTAATCAAGAACACTTCATCATGTTTAAGTGACAAGAAAGACTTTCATTAACATCTTAATGGCAAATAAATAGCCACTGTCATCATTGGTAGGAAATATCTTTCAACACCATTTCAGATTTCTTGAAATGGCAGGAAACATGATTTTGTTATTGTAGTGTTAATGCAGTTAGGGTGTATAATAGTCCCATGAAAGTAAAAACAAAGCATGAGATTTAATGACAATCACCATCACTTTTTGGTTTAAGACAAAGTGAACTATATGCATTTGATTAAACCCACCTTTTTCTAGTCAGTAAAACCATTGGTAGTCCATCAAAGAACTGGTTATTCCAACCTAATAATAAAGGCATCAGCAGTGGGATTTAAAGTAAAATTATACATGTGAAAGAAAGAATAATCCATACTTCTTTCCACTGGTATCTTAAAATATTGTATTTCTTACTTTTGTCTTTAAACCCATTCCTAACCTTTTTTCTTTCATTTGGTCAATACATAATAGAATTTTCATGAAATGCTTTTACCTTAATAACCCAAAATGCAAAATAACATGTAATTTTGTGATATTTCATTTAACTCAGTAATTGTTTCCATATTTTTTGGCCCTCTCTAGCCAGTGTCAAACTGTTTTGATTATTAGTTGATGAAAATGAGGAAACATTTTTTTCCCCTCTACACTGCTGTTCAGCTTTCACTTAATAACAGTTATTTCCTCTGATATCATAGCTTGCAAGCATTGCTTAACCATTTAATTCATGTGCTTCAGATTTCTGACTTTACTGCAAAGTAATCCTACGTGGAAGCCTATCTCTCCTCCCAGAAGAAATTGTATCCTTGGCAGCTATGGTGTCCTTCAGAATTTAAAGTAAAAGAGACCACCATGACTGCAAAAGTACTGTAGTGCTCTCATTCTTTTGAAAATATAAAAATCCAGAGACAAACGAGTAGATGGAATACTGTATGTAATTCCTTCTTTTAGACTATAGCAGAGTAAAAGGATATTTGCCAAGCTTAACAATTTTCCTTACCCAAAGAATAAAATACGTTAAATATGACAAGACATATTTTATTCACTTGCTTTTTTTGTTTATATTTGGCTTTGTTCCAAAACTTTAGAATAATAAGCACAGAACTTTTATATCTCAGGTAGGCTTCAAACAGTGACATTAAATAGCTGGGAATTTTTCAAACGTTTTATTTTTAAAAAAGCAAGATCCAGACTGTAACTGACAAGCGTCTTGAATCAAGAAGGAAAATGGCCCAGAAGTCACCTGGTCATGTCTCATCTGGATCTAAATTTGATTCTCAAATGGCTATGGTAGAACCACCTTTCCATGAGCTCACCTCTAGCAATTAACCTTCTTGCTCCTATTTTTTTTTCCCTTACCTCAGGAGCTAACAGAATTTAAAATCAATTTTAAATGAGGACTCAAAGGAAATTACTACAATGAAGCCACTTTCATGATTAAGTCTCCCACTCACACATTTTACTGGAAGCTGGGACCACTGTAGCTCACTGAGAAAACACCGTTGTTCTTATCCAAAACTGACTGCATCAGGGATGACAGGCTTATAGGTTTATGCCTGCCACGGCCTTACTCTGAAGGAAATAATTAGCCTCCTGGCTGTTTTCAAAATTACGTTAGCACTTTCGACGGACTGGTATTCTTCATTTTTTCTTCCAATCAGGCCTAAAATTCTGGAGTCAGCCCTGCCATCCACCTGAATTTCAGGGAATCCTTTGACTAGGAATGGCTCAAGGCCAGAGTATTTTGCCAAGGCCCATACCAATCAAGGCTCTCCTACTCACAAATCTGAATAGTTTGTAAGGAGTCACAAATATTAGGGCAAAATTCTGTGAGGCATCCACTCAGGGACACACTTCTACCAAGAGAAATCACAGGAAGAGTTTCACAAAGGAAAATTAGATTCATACTCTCAGTCTAACCTGAACACTACATGCATGGTCTCAAGGTGTCAAGGCACAATGCCAGTTGGGTGGATGTTTCATGTTTTTATTCCATTTTGAGCTATATGCTAAGTGGATTCCACTCATATCTTTCCCTAATGGAGAATTTATGGTAAAATGGAATCAGAAAAAGTTTTATACCAGTCCACCTATATTACGGGAGGAAATAATGGTGAGAAATGAAAGAAACACAAAAATATTTCTTTGATATGAAAAGACTAAAGAAGACACTAAAAGCATTGGATGACCCCTAAAAAAGACTTGCCTAAAAGTAAATCCACCAAGTCTAAGAAAACGAAGCCTTAATTGTTATTTCAAACACCAAACTCTTTAAACGATTTCTAAGTGAGGGCACTTTTATTCTTTCCTAATGTTTGTGTGTTCTCTGAAAGGGAAATTAAACATTGTGATTTTTCAATATTGTTTTGCTAGTGTTTTGATCCAAAGAGTTCAATTTACGCAACTTGCCCTGAAAAGTATGTGTTCTCCTTACTTTCCGGAGCATGATTTGGTGTGTGAGGAACTGGAAGGGATTAGAAGAAAACCACAAGACAGAGGTCTCTGCTGGCTATTAGTATTATTTGGCACCAGAACTGGAGCCTGAAAGGTTTATTTCCTAAAAGTTCAAAACACATCTTGTATGTACCATGTAATTATCATATTATATATTATATTCTTACCTCCTTGAAGGAAATTTGCTCTTCTAGTTTGGGTCCCAGATGGCATAATTCCCTAGGCCTATTTCACATGTCTGTGTCTCTGTGTGTTTATAAATATATTTTAAAGCATACATGTGACAGATCTGACAATTCCCCAAACAGCCAATGACCTTTCTAGTTAGACATGTCCTCGGCTGGCTCTCAAGTAGGACAAGTGAAAAATCATATTGCTCGGCACTCAGTAGGTTTGGTATTCCTGCCCAAACTTCTGTCTTTAATATTCACATAATCTTCAGCCAGTTTCTTGCAATTTTCCTTGTTGGGGCATGTGGCAATGCTCCCACCTAGTGGAATTTGCCCATCCTTTGATGAACAGACTGCAATCTAACCCTAACAACAAAGTCCACACTTGCAGTTGAGGTAAGTGGCCTTAAGACCCCTTTTCCCAAAAATATTACTTCCTATAACAACCTTCAATCTGTTCAGAAACTCCAACATTAGATTCGTTCTTTGGAAAATTACCCATCAAAGATGGCAGCATTATTTTCCACAGAGTGGTATTTTTTTTTTTTAAGATTTATTTATTTATTTATTTCTCTCCCCTTCCCCCACTCCCCACCCCACCCCAACCCGGTTGCCTGTTCTCTGTTCTCTGTGTCTATTTGCTGCGTCTTCTTTGTCTGCTTCTGTTGTCAGCCTCACGGGAATCTGTGTTTCTTTTGGTTGCATCATCTTGCTGTGTCAGCTCTCCGTGTGGGCGGCGCCATTCCTGGGCAGGCTGCACTTTCTTTCGCACTGGGCGGCTCTCCTTACGGGGCACACTCCTTGCATGTGGGGCTCCCCTACACGGGGACACCCCTGCATGGCAGGGCACTCCTTGCGCGCATCAGCACTGCGCATGGGCCAGCTCCACACGGGTCAAGGAGGCCCAGGGTTTGAACCGGGGACCTCCCATGTGGCAAACAGAAGCCATAACCACTGGGCCAAGTCTGAGTCCCAGAGTGGTATTTTAAATACATCTAATATATAGGAAAGAGAAGGTAATTTCTACAATATCCTCTAATTAACGTATCTATTACCTAATTGCCAATTAAGAATACATGTGAATGTAAAAATAAGTTATGCTCAGAATATAACCTAAAGAATGTGCAACAAAATGTTAACAATTATCACTGTAGTATCAATGCAAATGAAAGGGGCAGAGTGGGGTGTTTTGTTGGGGTGTTTGGTTTCTTTTGTTGGTTTTTTTTTTTATTTTATGAATTGAGACAGTAGTTTTGAAATTAGACAAATAAATATGCACTAGGCACACAGAATCAATCTTTGGAACCAAATTTCCGAGCTGGCGAGGAACATAGAAATCATCTGCTGCAATACCCTTTCATTATAGATGAGCAAGCCAAGCTCAGGAAGATTTTGTGACTTATCTAAGATAACACAACTAGTTACCAGAAGAATTCCAGCTTCTGGGCTTAAGTTCCAGTGTCTATACCACTATATCATGATATAATCAGTCACAGCGGTTGAATTTCTTATATGTTTTCTTACCAATATTCATTGCACTCTGACCGTGGTTTTCCTTTGAACAACAATTAGGTCAGGTGTTATTGAAGGAAAGCAGAACAATAAGAGTAGGAGCAATGACTGTCTTCCCGATGACGTCCTATGTAGGCAGCAGTACTACAGTAGTGGTGGGAGGCATCCAATTATCTCAGCTGATGAAAACATCCATTTAAGCAAATAACACTAAAGCCTTGACTACTATTTTGAGACTTCCTTATTAAAATATTCTCAAGATCATGTAAAATAAGTATGACATGTAAAATAAAACACCCAAGGTTCTACTAAAAGCTAAACATTTCCCTAAAATATTGAAAAAGCAATAATTCCTCTCTGACACTGACTTAGTAAATCTTCTAAGGAGTTCTCTTCTGTTTCCCAGACTACCTCTTGGCCTACTTGCAAATAAGCAGAAAACAGCATAAAAGCATTATTGACCAAGAAACCAGTATCATTTTCTATTCATTTTCAATGAAAAGGTGGTTCCAATCTAGCATCTATCCATATTGTGTCTGCTGTCACTTGTTAAGCCCTTCCTACATTCCAGGTGTTTATAAGCATCTCTATCACAATCAACCTACAAGGCAGGTATTGTTAACCCGTGCTGTACAAATGAAGAAAATAAGGCTACAGGAGCTACTTACTGAAGTAGCTCCCATGGAGATACTTCCATTTGTGCCCTCATGGAATCTACATATTTACTTCTATAATTGCATTGTAAGTACTTTGCATGCTAGGTGCCAGCAAGTTATATCTAGGATCCTGTTTACAAATACCCAAGCAACAAAACAATTTCAGCAGTTGGTCACATACTCACTTTACAAGCATCTTCCTCAAGAGACAAGAGAATTTAGACACAAAATTAATTAACTGCTACCTCTTAAAAAGGCTGAGTCTATTCAAGGATACAGCAGGGGAGCTGTAAGACACGTGCCTCAGAAAGAGAAAACATTTAATCTACTTCTTTCCTAGACTCTCATGAGGGAAGAAGGTAAACTTCCCAGTCATCCAGAACACCAAAACTTCAGTGAAAATAAGCTAATCTCTCAACCAGCAATGAGGCTGTTTGGCAGAGAGAGGAAGCTTGGATAGTCACAGTCTGTTGTGAGACTACAGCATTTGCTTCTTCAGTGCTATCATTTTGGCACCTTTCACAAGCAATAAATCCTTTGAAAACTAACAATCATTGAGAGTTTGAAACTAAAGCTGCTGGAGTTGCAAAGCTTTTAATGTTTCACTGGAGTAAACCATCATTGTTCACTGTTCTGAAGAGAAAGAGTCTTCAATTCTACGGGTTAGTTTTTAGCACCTGCTATATCTCTGGTACTGTGCTAGAAGCTGCAAGGAATACACACACATATACACACACCGAAAACAGTAATTTCTGTCCATAAGAAATTTAATATAGGAATAAAAAGGCAAGCTACTTAAAAATAATAAGAATTTTAATGAAGGTTTCCTAGCACATTAACAAGAATAGATTCATCGGAGTTGGGACATTTCAAAATTGTCAAATCCAAAAATAAAAATTATAGAATTTGGATAGGGCAAGGTCCTATCAGAAAACAGAATTCTCACCAGATGATTAAAAGAAAGAGATTGTAATGAAGGGACTAACTACAAATGTGTAGGCGGGGTTGACCTAACAAACAATTGTGTTGGAGCACCCAGAGACCAGCAACCACGGGGAGCCATTACCACTGCTAGGGCTAAAGGGACAGGGGGAGGACACAGTGTCACAGGAGCCCAGGCGGGAGCTGGAGCTGCAGGAGGAGCTGCCCAACAAGAGCTGAACACACCTTCTCCTGGAGAAACAGCTGCACAGAAGCAAGGAGGGGGCAAGGAAAAAATGCCGACACCTCTCTTTCCTCTTACCCATCCATGTTCTCCCAGTGCCCTCCCTCCCCCGCATGGCTGAGTCCATGGGGAAGTCAGCTGGCAAGGGGATCCAAGTAACACTGTTCACAGTCAGCAGTCAACTGATACGGGTGAGTAGAGGCAGATGCAAAGGGAACAATGCAGATGCCAATGAATTCTTATATTAATAATAGGGAAGCGGATTTGGCTCAAGTAATAGAGCATCTGCCTACCTCATGGGAAGTCCAGGGTTCAAACCCAGGGCCTCCTGACCCATGTGTTGAGTTGGCCCACGTGCAGTGCTGATGCGCGCAAGAAGTGCCCTGTCATGCAGGGTTGTCCCCCTCATAGGGGAACCCCATGCGCAAGGAATGTGCCCCATAAGGAGAGCCTCCCTATGCAAAAAAAGTGCAGCCTGCCCAGGAGTGGTGCCGCACACACAGAGGTGATGCAGCAAGATGATGCAACAAAGAGAGACATAGATTCCTAGTGCCGCTGACAAGAATACAAGTGGACACAGAAGAACACACAGCAAATGGACACAGAGAGCAGACAACTGGAGGGGGAGGGGAAAGAAATAAATAAAAAATAAATCTTTAAAAAATAATAATAATAATAATAAGTAGCAAACACAAAGGACTTACTATGCCACTTAGACACCAGTCTAAGTGTTTTACATATATCAAATAATTTAATCTTCACAATAATCCTATGATTTAGGACTACTAGTAACCCCATTGACAAAATAGAACACCAAGGCACAGAGAGGTTATGTAACTTGTCCAAGGTCACACAGCTAGTAAGTGGTAGAGCCAGGGTTGAAACCTAAGCTCATGCCCTTAAACATTACAGTCTACTTCCTAGCATAAACCAAAAATCCCTCCACAAAATGGTCATCTTGAGGAGCCCCTTTGAAATATGAACTCAATGTAGAAATATCAGATACGATGCCTCAGGACTTCACCAAATATTTTTCATTAGTGAACAAAAGAGTAAGTGTTTGGGATGTATACTCCTATACCATACAAGGAAAGAAAATTAGGCATAATTTTTATTTTGCCTTTAATTCCCATAGCTGCAGGAAATCCTGGATGGGCAGTGGGAAAATAATCAGAAAACAGTCCTTTGTAAAGGAGAAAACCAGTGGCGGAAAGGAAAAAGACATGATTTAAAGCCCAAAGAGAGAAGTATTTTCACAAAGAGCAACTACTGCTATTGTTTTGCCTCTGGTTCAAGCTGAACGTGGAGAAAAGTTGATGTTCTTGAACTGGTAAAAACTATAAGGCTCCTCAGAGACATTTCTTCTTGGATGCAAAAGAAAACTGATTAGCCGTTTAACCTAAGGTAGATACAGAATGTGAGTTTAAAGGGAACTAAGCATAAAGAAGGACTTATTCAAACAAGCCTGCAATAGTCACCAGATTGTTGTTGCAACTCATCACATCCTTCCTGGAAAATATGGGAGAAAAGCTAAGCTTTCCCTGGCCCATTATAAATCACTCAGGAGCTACCACTCCCAGGCTAAATCTTCCGGTCCGCTCCCTACCCCTCCTTTATTTTTCTTCCTATTTTTCCTTTCTCATATTTCCAGTCTTAGTAAAAGGAAATGAAAAGAGAATTGGAATAAAAGTAGACCATTTTTGCCCCTGTTCTTGCCCTAAACATCTAAATAAATGCTGGATTAGAAGAGTAGCTCCTCTGCTCCTGCTTTTGCTCATAATCTGTGTATCATAAATCAGAGTTATAAGTGTCTACAGAAAGATAGATAATTTCAGCTTTGTACTTAAAAGGCATAGGTGGTGACAATAAAGGATGCAAATATTAAGAGGGATCGGAAGACTCTCTCGTCCAGAGTTTCTCTCCCACCAACCTAGGCACTAGGCCTCAAATTTCTTGAAAACTTATTTGCTTTGACAAATAAAAGAATATCTTAAATTTTTATATTTAACACATTCCAAAGCACATGAAAAGATTACCTGTTTGACCTTTATTACAAACTTAGGATTTATCCAGCTTGCTTATTCCTGTTCATGACACTACCTTTGTCTATGGGACTTGGTAAGGTAGAGCCTCTAAAGATATGAAAATTAAATGAGGAAATTAATTCGCTGTAGAAAGGGAGAGGAGGAGTAACTTTACAGTAGAGAAACCTGACAAACACTACCTCAGCCACGTGACGAAGGTTAACATCATCAGTGAAAAGTCAGGTTCACAGTGTGTACCCTTGATACAATGTGATGAAAATGGCACTTGACCTCTGTGGTCTTGCTCCCCAAAACCCATAACCCCGGTCTAGTTAGACAAATCCCAAGGAAAGACATTCAGCAAAATATCTGATGAGTACTCCACACTACTGTCAAACGCATCAACAATAAGGAAAGCCTGAAAAGCTATCCCAGCCAATAGGGATCTAAGGAGATAAAATAACTAAATGTCAAGTGGTAGCCTGGATGGAATCTTGGAACAGGAAAGGGGCATTAAGTAAAAAATGAGGAGATCTGAATCAAATATGAACTTCAGTAAATAATAGTATACCAATATTAGTTCATTAATTGCAAAAATATAACATATTAATATAAGATATTAATAATAGGGGAAACTGAATATGGGTATATGAGAACTCTGGACTATCTTTGCAATTTTTCTGTAATCTAAAACTGTTCTAAGAAATAACGTTTATTTTAAAAATTGAACGAAAATAATGCATATAAAGTGTCCTGTAAACCATGGTGTAAATACTATTGGAATGATGATGGTAATGATTATAGCTGCGTTTTAGTGACAATCTGACAGCAGCTGGAAAAATGGATTAGGGCAGTTCACCAAGGGTTTCCTTTCACTCAAATTTCTACTGCAATGGTCAGGTTTCCTGAAAATCATAAATTTTCAGATATATAACCTCTGAAAATGGCTCCATTTGTCATAAGATGGATTTTAGAAATTATTCAACAGTTCCTTAACCATTCTATAAGTCAGTTTTTAGTACTCTTCATGTGCCAGGAACTAACCTAAGTACTAGAAGCACAAAGGTGAAAGCTCCCAGCCCTCAAGTAGAGAGGAGGGGAAAAAAAATAAAAAACTAGCATTTATCGATGATCTGTAATATAGCAAGAGCTTTACCTACATTGCTTCATTTAATCCTTACACTAATATTCTATGAAGTCTTCCATTATTCCTCCAAAAGTGAGGAATTTGCTCTCAATGCATGTTGTTCTTACCCCGATACTTACTATGCAGTAAAGCTATCACCTGCATACTGTCCATATCCCCATGAAGTATTTGAGGACAAGAACCTGTTCATTGTTGTGGCCCCAGCATTTTTTAAAAAAGCATATTACCTACCCATAGTTGGTAGAGTGAATAAATGAGATTTAGTCAAGATTCTTTCTGTTGCAAATGATAGAGATCTAGAGAGAGAAAAAAAGAATTTATTGGCTTGTATACCTGAAGAGGTAAGAGGAACTCTAATATTCTAGAGTTTCTTCCACCTCACCAGCCCTTCACTCATCCTGTGGGAGGAGGAAGGACTTTGCTGATTGGTGTATTTATGAGGCTTAATGAGCATGCTTAGCTCAGCTTCTTTTGCTCCCTGTTTTAGAGATCTGCCTTCCTCCTGTAGCGTAGGGGGACGTTCTGGTCTGCTTCCTACCACGTGTTAAACTTCCCATGCAGGATTTGGCTCTGTAACTCAATTCAGGGGAGAGTTGTTAGGAAGCTTGCTATGCCTGCACATCTAAACGATGTTCACTAATCTAGATTTTATTAGTATTACAGCTGATATTTTGATCTCCATCCATCTAACTCCTGTCACTGTGACTCACATGACTCCAAACTTGAAGGGGTAGGAGGGAGAGAAGCTGTTCATTAGTCCCCAAAGTCCCAGTGTAAAACATGGAGTGCTGGCCTCAGGCACAACTGAATTCAGGTGCTCCAGTCACACCAAAAGAATCTATTCTCTCCATCTCTCATTTCTACTTTTCTCTGTACTGACCTCACTCCTAGGTGGTGCTATCTTCAATATAATGGCACATGTCAGTTACAGATTTCTAACTCTTCAAGCTTATCAACTAGAGAAAGTGAGCTGTTTCTTCCTGATTTTTTCAACAAAAATGCTGATATTTACTCTGATTTTCGTGACTTAAGTCCTATGTCTATCCTTAGACCAATCAAGTGACCCAGGGTTGGAAAGCCAGGTCGTTGAGCCAGGTGGGGTCAGCCCCTGTTGAATCACATGTCCTTAGAGTGGGGGACATGCTTCCTTTCTAAAACTATCATTGAGACAGGTGTGTGGAAAAGCACAGAGCATCTTCCCAACGACCCCCCTAGAGTCTGACCTCTTCCTTTCCTTTCCATCTGTTTCTCCACAACCCACATTCCCTGGGCTCCATGGCCTAGAAAAGGAAAAACACTTTCACACTACCATGTGTTCTTGCTAATCTTCCAATCCTTTCTTTCAACTACCATTTCTGTCAGGAGTTTCAAAACAGAAATTGGGGTCACCTGTTTTGTTTTCAATTGTTCTGCTAGGTCTTCTTCTCTAAAATAGTGAGCCCAGGCTGCTTGAAATGGACGTAAAGGACATTTTGGGGGAAGAAAAAGGAATTACTAGAAATGAAGAAAAACATAGTTAACGTTAGCATTTTCCCCATGACATAAGTTGAATCAAGTTCTGGTTTTGAGGTACCAAGACCTGGGCCACAAAATTATAGAAAGCAGATGGGCCAGGATAGGTTTCTCAAGTTAAATAGACCATGAAAACTTGCTATTTAAGAGAAATGTGACAAACTTCTCCACAGCTATTTCACAGTGATCTTTGGCCCAGCCTAAGATTGACCAAAGCAAGCAACTAAAAAGACCTACGTCATCTTTTCTGGCTATGCCCTTAAATGTACATTAACTAAGGCAGGAGAGAACAAACCATGTGTTTACACATCAAAAATTTTAGTAACAAATATTAACAGATTGTCCAGGAACAGGGCCATTCCAGAATACAAGCCAGACCCATCGCTCCAAACCACAGCAAGGACCCAGATGGCACCATGTGGATCAGAGTTTCTGAACTGCCCTCCTCTCTCCTCCTCACAGAAAAGGGATAGGAATATCAAGGACAATGAGTTTAGCACAAAAGACACTGAGCCATTATAAAGAGACTATTAAACCAGAAGAGAGTAAAAGACTATAAACTGCAAAACAAAGTATAGCTTTTTCTCCACTACCCAGTGAGACCTGGCAATAGAAAAAAAGAAAAAGATGCTTTATTTTCTTTACATATCTGAGTGATTGTGCCTCTGCCCTCCAATTCTCCAAAATCAATCTTTCCAACAGTAGTACATACCAAGATAGAATGAAGTGAGACAGCAGCAACTGCTCCAAGGTAACAAACCACCATATACCAAATCAACTGTCACAAAAGTTTATCGTCCGTGTACTACTTTGCCTGAATCATGGATACTGAGGTGATTAAAGAAAAGGGAAAATGCATGGAAGGAATGAAGGAAGGAAGGGAGGGAGGGAAAGAAGGAAGAGGAGGAAAAGAGAGCAACAAAAAGGATTTGTGTTGGGTATCATAACTCTATGGTAAAATCATTTCCTCAACAAGTTATGAGTGAAATCAAAGATGATGATTGTGCCAGATTGCTCAAATAAGTAATGCTTCAAGAATCTCCATTCATTGTATCCCTAGTGAATTCATAGCAATAGCAACAACAATATTTAGAGTTTTCCTATCTTGACCTGTTTCCATGATTTGAGTCTTTTCTCCAAAAGAACTTAAAAATCATCTGTGCAGCAAGAGTAAAATTACCTATTTATGTAATCTTGTAAAATGTTGCTTTTGCAAATGAATTAAATAAAGAATACAAAGACAGAGATAAAGAAAGGGAGGGAGGAAGGGAGGGAGGAAAGAGCATAAAGCAACCTAGAGCCCATGGACATCTCTTTGTTAATGGTTTTTATTAATGTCCTTCTATCTTCACGTACTTTCAGGTAAGTTATAAAGCCCAGCTCCATTTACCAACTAGTGTTCTGTGCTATTGCTTATAGGTGGAAAATATACAATCCTCTCAACAGAGTTGTAACCCATTTACCAGACTACACTGTAAATGAGCCTTCTTTCCTTCCAGGCTCCCCAGAAAGGGTGCAATGGTAAGTCCAGTCACTATAATTGTTCCACAAATATCTTCAAGGAGATTTGAGAAGACCCCAAAAGCCCACAAAGCTTACAGAAGAGTCTTATTTTCAATTTCAATTTCTTAAATTTTTTTATTTTCCCGAGTACAGAACAGTCTTTGTGCCTGTAGATTTACCTAAATATTTATGCCCCAAAAGACTTGGAGGTGTGAAAACTGTGACTCATGCTTTTGATAAATTCATATTACATGACATGGCCTTGAAAATGAAAAGCAAATAAAATCCCTCTTTCCTTTAAACTTTTTTTCATGTCGAAGGTTAATTTTGCTTATTCAACAACTTAGACCTCAACACTTGAATAATGAGTCAATTCAAGTGGTTTCAGAGAAACACAGAAAATAGAAAAAAAAATTTTTAAGTCTCATGGTTAGCAGTTAGAAAAGAGTTCACGGTTTTACTGTTCCAGAAATAAATCATTACAAACTGCATTACTGACATAACGTGCTCATTTACTAACTCCCCCTTAACCCACCAGGAAAGTTTAGGAATGAGAACTTTTGACATCAACTCTCTGTGACATGACCCACTTCTAGGACACACTCAAATATTAAACATTTACCCTATAAAATAAAACTGTCAAGAATGCTCAAAAATAAATTCATTTCTTTTCTAGAAAATATGTAATATATAGACCTGTATTTTAAGCCAAAAATTAATCCCAATCACAGATTTAACATTAAATAGAACATAAATTTTTGTAACAAACTTATTATTTGTTCTTTCTCTCCCACCAGGAGAGGTTAGTGAGAGCAACTTCTAACAGTCCACCAAAGAATTTAGCTTTTAATAGCAGATAATTTGCATAGTGGTCATTCATTCCATTCTGAAAAAGAATGGGAGTTTTGTATTTAGGTTGCCCATGGAACATAAAAAGTTTTGAGAAAAAATAGGAATCTCACAAAATTTACCTGCCAACGTGTTCTTATTTAGATGGTCTGTTAACATGGACTCTCTCTTCTATGAATTCTTAATCTGTAGTAAGAAAAAAAAAAATAGCTGACATGTATTGAGTGTTTAGTATGTGTCAGGGCTGTGTAAAGCCCTGATGGAAATTAACTCAAATAATATTTCGAACAATATTTCCATCGATTAGAAGAAAAACCAGAATCAACTGGGAATATGGAAAAATGAACAGTCTGATTTGCTTAGACAGCTTTCACTTTTTTCTTTCATTTTGGTTGCCATTAGTGTTATTGCTATATTTTCAATGCAAATACAAATGTAAAGTTCTTTAAAAGCCTCTTCCAAACTCTATTTCCCCATATGGAAAGCAAGATAATAATAGTACCTTCCTCATTGGGCTGCTGGACAGCATCTTCATACTGCAAAGACCCTTCTAAAATACCACTTTATTCTCCTCACTGATTGCGTGCAAACAATGATATTCAGCTGCTTATAGAATCTAATAGAACTTCTTAGCTGACCATTAGAATCCCTCTTATTTATCTTACCTTTCATTTCACAACTCCTCAGTACAGTCCTCCATTCCAGTTGGGCCCAGATCCATGTCTAAATCATTTCCAACTGCCTGTCTTCATTCATATCCCCTCACACACACACACACTTCCTCACAAGTGGACTCATCACATTTCTCTGCTAATGAAGTATTCTCCATCCTTCATCATCCAGTTCACATTTCTCTAGCTTCTCTTCCCCCATCCTACACTGATCCCATTTCTACTGAGTACCTACAATGCGCCTGGCACTTTTGTGTGTGTTCTATAACCCTTCCAACAACACTAACACTAGTTAATAGTATCCCTATTATAGACATGAGAATTAGAGAGTTTGTGATCCATCCAGGGTGGTAGTGTCAGTTTTGTTGATTCATCCTGCACTTGAGTTTGTGCCACATTATTCAGTCCTTAACTTTATATTTTCTTGTAATGTACCCTAGTTGCTTAATAGGCATGATATCCATGTGAGCTCCTAAATTACTTGAGGTTCAAGTCTCATGCAGGCCACAGGAAAAGTGCTTAATTAATACTGCTGACTTGAATTGGAAGACTCTGCAAGCTCAAAAAGTGATACAAAGTTCTCATAAAAGGGTTACTCCCTAAATATTAAAGCATCCTTAAAATTCCTAAAATGCCCATGAACTACTAGGTATTTCAGACAGCCTGGTGGACCCTCCAGGAAACAACATGGCAGAGAAACACTCAATGGATATTTGAAGATGATGATCATATACTCTCAAAGGCACTATACTATTGACAGAATGGAGGAGAAAAGGGTGTCAGAGGAAGATGAGCGTTACCTTGTAAAATGTTAAGCATTAAACATTTAGCTTTGAAAGGTTTATATCTTAAGAAGAAGGAAAGGTAAACGGGGCTTTTCCTTCCATCATTTTGATGTTCCACACTATTTCCTTTTCTTTTGCCCACAGAGGTCCATTTAGCTGAAAGTAAAGCTTTAGAAGACAAATAAATGGGTTGTTTCACCACCACTAAGTAAAGCGTGGCATAATTCTTTATCTTCTGTCCAACACCCAGATCCAAATGAAAAGGAGGTAGAGTAAGGTTGCTGAACGTGTCTCAGCAACCATTCACTCAGCTCTCACTGTGGCCTCACAGGGGGATAACCAGCCAGATTCCCTGAGTTGCTGTCTCTGTCCCTCCCACACCAGGCACAGCAGCTTTATTACTGAACTTCCAGCCCTGCTGGGGAGCCCTGGGGGATGGAGCTAAGCCCAGGAAGCGCGCAGCCAAAGAGCTATCCAGGAGAAAGCAAACCTTTGATACCCATGGGTTTTAACCTTAGCTATAGCCATACTTCTAAATGAAAACCCCTACCCAACACCTTTTCAAGCAGTCCTGTCGGCAATCTTAAATAGTAAAAATTTCCATCACCTTGGCGCTTACTGCTTCTTAACAATTAGTCCTTTGGAAACAGTGAACAAACCAGCAGTTAAGAGCTTCTAGCACCTCCCTGCAGTCCTGCTCAGCGGTGTGTATGAGTCTCTTTGTGACTTTTATTCAGGGCATAAGGCAACTGGAGTGCAGCCGACCCCGTCCTTCAACAGCCTCCTTTGCCTGGTTTTCAGGGGTCACAGACAACACTCCAGCTGCCAGTTCCATGCCAAATGACAGGGTGAAGGATCCTTTCCACAGAAAGGCAAGGTTAATAAACAGCCTGAATCACAGGCTTCTTATTCTCTCATCTCTCCTTCCCTTTCCTGTGCCAAAAGACCTCCCTCAGCTTTGTAATGCCTTCTGTCACCAAAACAATTGAGCCCACCACAACGCACCCACCCAACACCCTGTTGTAGAGAATACTAATGCGACTAACTTGGGCCAGCAGAGGAAAGGTGGCACATATTTAACTGGGAACAAGTTTGTTTACCAAGGCATTCATGATCTCAAGAACTGGTGTAAATACCTTTAAGAAAATTAACAAAGCATTATTACTGCTCCTAGACTCCAGGTGGATATGCTTACACATAATACCATGTCAGCCAAGAATGTATTTGCTTTGGGTTTATAGTTAAGGCATTACTAACCTATCATATGAAATGCCCCAAAATGTATATATAAATATATAATAGGTGTATAAAATATTTATAAGTAAAATATATTTTATATATTATATAAATCTATAAAAAATATTTAAAATTATATATTTATGTACAGTTATGTATTATTTTTTATTTTATGTATTATATTATATATTTGTGTATGAATAAATATGTAAGGATTCTATATGCATATATAAAATATTTGTTTTAAACATTTAGATATTTTATGTATTTATGTAAAAATATTAAATATTTAAACTAGCATATTTATACAAATTTATTTTATATATAAATGATTACTAAAATAAATATTTACCCCAACTTGAAGAAGACCCTGTGAAAGGCATTCAAGTCCTATATGAACTTTCTTCTGCTTATTTTCTTTTTTGTGCTTGTTTATTTTCGTAATGGAGATGGAATGAAGAGAACAAAACTGCAACATCACCACTTCTAATGAAGTCTGGCCCCACCACTGGTTCAAATAAAAACATCAATGATTTTACTCCCTTGAGATTGCTTCGCTGTTCAAAAAGAACTCCCTCATTTTCAAGAGTAAAAGAAAGGGAGCTGCTGAGGGTAGGGAGAGGGAAGAAGAGATGTGATGTGGGGGCATTTTCAGGACTTGGAGTTGTCCTGGGTGGTACTGCAGGGACAGATGCTGGACATTGTATGTCCTGCCATGGCCCTCTGGGTGAACTGGAGGAGAGTGTAAACTATAATGTAAACCACTATCCATGAGGTGCAGCAGTGCTCAAAAATATATTTGCCAAATGCAATGAGTGCCCCATGATGATGAAAGAGGCTGTTGATACAGGAGGAGTGGGAAGAAGGGGATGGGGGTATAAGGGGACTTCATTTTTTTTAACGTAACATTAAAAAAAATAAAGAAAAAATTTTAAACATAAAAAATAAATAATAAAAAAGAAAAGGATTATAAATAAAAGTTTCACTCCTAAATATTGACTAAATCAACAACTTACTTTTTAATATTTTATGGATTTCCTAGGGCAATATGACCAGTTCAAAGTAGAGAATAAAACTTGGGGAAAAAATTAAGCTAAACCAATGATAATATTTATTCCCAAATACACAGACACCACACTCATGAAGTAAGATAGCTTCTGTCCTGGAAAAGAGGAGCTCGTCACTTCCAAAAGCATGAGTGTACACATCTAATTCTTAGGGAATTTGTGAGCATCAGGGAGGAAAAAATAATACGCTCTTATTCATTTATTTTTCTATTTCTTTACTTTTCACTCCACTAATTTCATAAAAGGACTTGAGGCGGAATTCCTTTCAAAGCTATAAAAGCCTGTACAAGTTCAAGGTGGCGACAGTGTAGGAGAAAGAGTGTGGCTGCTGCTTTCCTGTCCTTCCCCAAACCAGGCTCTTCACAACCAGGTCACTGAAGTCCTCCCACAACTCCCTCAATTTAAAGGAAAATAAATAATAAACATTTTATTATTTGGCAGTAGGTCTGGCTTTTTAAAATCCATTCCATCAAACATTAAAAGTAAAGAATTGTACAGTTTATGTACACAACTTGCCTTGTTTATGCCAATTACGAAGGAAGAAATGCAGAGAAAGAGGAAATATTTTCTTCTGGCATTTCAAAGCAGCTTTTGACATAACAAGTTATAGCACTTTAAGAATATAAACTGCCTCAGTAAATTCTACTCCCCCCCAGGAACTATTAAAATTGCATTCTGCAAACACTAAAAAAGAACAATAATACTTCTGCCAAAGACACAAAAATCAACTAAAAAGTTCAGAGAAAGAGTTCTGTAACAGATTTGGTTTTCATTCCAAATATGTTGTAAAATACCTTACAGCTCTGACAGATGCATTAGCATCTCACACCGTCCAGGCAATTTATAAATTTCAATAAAAAAGCTTACTACCAATGCCACAGCATTTTTAACATTTTTTGACACAAAGTTCTTATTTCATCAAATACTGACTAGCATCTATCTTATTAGTTACTAACATTCCCAGAGTATAGTTTAGAAATCAGTTATACAGATTTTAGAAATTTATTACTCACAATATGGATAATACAAGTACATATATGTTCTAACTTTAGAGAAAGGTATTTGTTGACGGATTAGATTAGACAATGTTCCTCTAGCACTATACTCAATTGTCCTAACTCCTTTCACATACTGCCCATCCAGTCATACTCAGTCTGTCCACCTTTTTTAGAATTTCTATTTTTCCTAATTTTAGTTCTCCAAAACCATTTATGAATATCTAAATCTTTGCTAACTCAGATTTTCATTTACAGAAAAAAGAAAAGTCAAATATATAACTAACTAAAAATGCCATTGAGCCTGTCTAAATCATAAAGCAAATAAAGATATCATTAAAATGACAACAGATATGTGAACTAAAACAAGATGCCCCCCTTTTCAGAAACACTTCAGTTTTAGTTAAAGTGAGTGTGGTAGAAAAAAAGTTCAAGTGTGTGTAGAATAAGTCTGAAAGAACAGAAAGAAACTGGTAGCAATCGCTATCTAGAGGGAGGAGGACTAGAGGACTCTTTAAGCTGGTATTTTTTACAGTGTTTGAACTTTTCATTATGTATGCATATTGCTTTTAAAAAATAAAAATATATGTTAAGTTAAAAACAATAAAGATAATTAGAATCTATATAGCAAACAACATAATAAGGTGGAGTTTCCCAGCTACCTCCCGCATATGGATTTAATATTTAATTAAAAAACTAAATATAGAAATTATTTGTTTAAAACTTATAAATGACAAGAAACATCACTCAGGATCTCCAGAGTTAAATAATTAAATAACTATCTAAATCAAAAAATAAAGCTGATGCTACTGGGTTGTATTTGGTTGAATTACCTGATTATTATTCAACACCAATAAATCTACAATAATGTGTGTTTCAAAACAAATACCTAAGAAATTAAAATTATTCAATCCACAGTAAGTGGCTGATTAACAAGCATTTTAAAATGAGTGGAGATAGGAGTTGAGGCCTCACTCATTATCCAAAGATTTCTGAGCATATGAGCAATTTAAAGCATTAAAGGTAGAACCCAAGAGAGCTTGGGATAAATTTTAATAATCTGCACAGATGATAATTTTGAAGGAGAAAGTAAATTTAAAGGAGGTGGACATTACCTGAGGGAGAAAATTCCCATGAATATGAACAATAAAATGGCTTGGAAGATGAGCTGAAAGAGAAGAAAAATTAAAACTGTAAAAGCTAAGTATATAACTCATAAAAATATATTTTAGAAAAAATCAGGAAAATGTGGGGGGAAAAGAATATAGCTTCAGAGAACAATGAAAAACTTGGAAAGGAAAAAAAATGGAAGTGAGGACAACACAAAAGAGAAAGCAACCATATCCAAAATTGTTTCAAATAAGAATGTCAGGTACTTTTATTAAAATAATAAATATAATAAAAATATAAATACTTTTAGCCACTAGTGACCTAACCCTCCTTTCTCTCACTCATGCTGTGACCAGAAACAGTATAAGACACATTTAGAGACCATGAAATAATCAAATCAAAAGTACCCTTTTGGGAGGTAACATTGAATAATATACTTCATCCACAAAAAATGTAGCTATGAATAAGCCATTCAAAAAGAATAAAGAACTCTACATTTTCAACATTGATAGAGAAAATGTTTGGTTAATATTACTATGGTACTTAACATAATTGGGCAGGGGCTATTTTTTGACAAATATGATGTTTTTAACAATATGTTAACATTTCTTTTCTGACATAAGTTCTTAAAATTATAAAACTCCAAAGTCTGTCAGAGCATTCAATAATTATATAATTTATTAATTTGGGTAGGAGAGAGGCATTCATGTCAAAACACATTTTTTTTTCAAGAACTACAGTTTGGTTAAACCTAGTGAAGTTTTCCATATTTTTATGAGGATAAAGTACTATTAAGACCTACAAACAAAATGTATTTTTATTAAAAATGACTAATGCTTAGTGAAAACTTGAAAGGCTGGGAAAGAAGCCCTAAAAACAGTTTTAAAAGCAACAGTTCAGTGTACTTGGTTACTGGAAAAGTCATTTTCATAGTCAACTTTCAGGCTTATTCAGCTGCTGGAAAAGCAGCTTATTTTATTATATATTTAATAAGTGTCAAACACTCTTCTTGAAAGAATCAAAAACTATGTTGCACTTAAAGAGAATAAATGACTACAAGAGAACACAAGCTATACGAAAGATTGAACATAAAAAGCACATTAAAAGATACCTCTTAACCAAATTCAATGGATGAGGCTTGATTGCCAAAAGACTATAAAAGAGATTTTTTATTTTATTTTTTGTTTGTTTTTTAGGAGGTACCAGGGTGTATTAGTCAGCCAAAGGGGTGCTGATGCAAAATACCAGAAGTTTGTCGGCTTTTATAAAGGGTGTTTGAGGTAGGATCTTACAGATACCAGGCCATAAAGCATAAGTTACTTCCCTCACCAAAGTCTATTTCCACCTGTTGGAGCAAGATGGCTACCGACATCTGCCAAGGTTCAGGCTTCCTGGTTTCCTCTCTTCCCAGGTCTTGCTTCTTTCTGGGCTCAGGTCCTCTGTTTCCTTCACAAGGTCAGCTATAAACTATGAGGTTCTCTAGGCTTTGCCAATCTCCACAAGGTCAGCTGTAGACTATCAGGTGAATGACTCTTTCTCTCTCCCTGGGGTTTCTGCCATGTGTAAGAAGCCATCTCTATTCCTCTCTGTTCTTCTCCTGGCTCAGGTCCTCTCTTCTTAGGGCTGGCTTCTCTTTCCTCTGTGTGCTTATTTCCAAGGGCTATAGCTCAAGACTGCAGTATCAAACTCCAAATCAAAACTCCAACATCAAAATCTCCAACTCTATCCTTTTTGCCATGTCTTTTATCTGTGACTCTCCACCCACCAAGGGGTAGGGACTCAGCACACTACAGAAGTGGCGCAGTCAAAGTCCTAATCATAATTTAGTCATGCCCAGGTACAGACCAGTTTACAAACATAATCCAATATCTATTTTTGGAATTCATAACTACATCAAACTGCTACACAGGGGTTGAACCCAGGACCTTGTACATCGGAAACAGGCATTCAACAACTGAACTAAAGAGATTTTTGTTACAACTGAAGAAATTTGTATGTGGACTCCATTTATATTAACATTATTGATTTAAAGTTAGATTTCTTGGGTTTAATAATGGTTTGGAGTTTATGTAGGAGAATGTTCTTGTTTCTGAAAAATACATGCCATAATATTTGCAACTTACTTTCAAGTGTTTAAGTGTGAAAGTCTGTGTACATGTGTGTATGTACATAAAGAGATAAAGCAGATGTCGCAAAACTTTAAATATTGGTAAATCTAGGTGTTGTGTATACAGGTATTCACTGCATTATTTCGATTCTTTCATAGGTTTAAAAAAATGTATAGATAAAAAATTGGGGAAAGGGTTCTCAAACTGATGCTACAAAAATAGAATCTCTACAGAAAGCCAAAGCAGAACTATATAAGAAACCATCTCCCCCAAAATAAATCTGTTTAACAGATATACACACACAACACACTGCACTAGATGGTCTAGCAAAAACATAGTCTTTAACTTTTAAGAATACGTAATCTACAGCTAACCCTAATGATAAATATAAACATTAAAATTGAAAACAGTAAACATATAAATTTGGTCAGTAAAGTAAGCATATTGCCTCTTTTCTGACTACACAGGAAATGTTGCTCAGATTTGGCAGAGCCTATTCCAAACTTTGACATAATAGGCATATACTATCTCCCCATTTGTGCTCACAGGAATATAGAAGGTTGAACCACTGTCACCCATTATTTCAAGAAATGAGAGTGGCCTTAAAGAAGGGACTCAATTTGGTGAGGGAAAGAAACTTCATGAGTCAGTTTAAACACTCTTTCCTGGAAGCATTTTCTGATTGCCCAAAATTTAGTTAGATGACTCTCCATGTTCTCTTATTTATCCCATGACACTATTATCGCTGATTTTTCTTGTATAACCTGCACCTGCATTTGCTAGGTGCTTGAAATAAAGGAATGAGTAAGAAAGCAGTCATACCATTAACAAGATCATAGTTTCATAGTGAAGAAATGCATGTAAAAAAGTAATTACATATACCATTTACTATTATGTCATCCACCATGTCAAAAATTTCAATCTTCTCTTGATTCTCTTCTTCTGCTCTCTGACACCAGGTAATCAATATCCATTTCTCTCCATTTCATATTACCCTGGTCAAGACACTATCTTCTCTCACCTGAATTGCTACTATGGCTTCTCCTCTTGAGTCCCTACAGTCTGTTTTACACACAGAAGCTACAGTGGTATTTTAAAACATAAAGCAGATTGTATCAGTACCCTGATTAAAGCCTTCCAATGGTTTCCATATGGAATAAATTCCAAATTCCTTACTAGGGCAGCCTATCAGGTTCTATAAAATCTGGACCTGTATATATCGCTGGTTAGTCTCCTTGCAATAATCCCCTACCACAATACACTCCAGCCACACAGGCTTTCTTTCATTCCCAAAACCTAACAGCTTGCACCCTGTGGTAGTTGAGACTGTATGTACTCAAGCTCAGCTAACATGGAGTTGAAGAAGGTCAACCACCACACCAGGGAGCCAAGAGTGCCTACAACTGAAAGCAGGAGGATTGTATCCAGCATCCATGTGGAATCTAAGCCCCCTCTTGATACAGATGTGTAGTGGACACAACCATTCCAAGGTCCACAGGATGGAGGAATAGAGTATGGATTAGAGTGGACTTACTGATATTCTATTCATGAACTATTGTGATTAGTAATCGAAGAAAATGTAGCATTGGTGTGGAGAAAGTGGCCATGGTGGCTGCTGGGGGTAGGGAATGGGAGGAGGAGATGAGATGTGGGGGCATTTTTGGGACTTGGCGTTGTCCTAGGTGGTGCTGCAGGGACAGTTACCAGACATTGTATGTCCTCCCATGGCCCACTGGGTGGAATGTGGGAGAGTGTGCTATAATGTGGACCATTGACCATGAGGTGCAGTGGTGCTCAGAGATGTATTCACCAAATGCAATGAATGTCTCATCATGATGGAGGAGATTGTTGTTATGGGGGGATGAGTGGGGTGAGGGGGGTGGGGAGTATATGGGGACCTCATATTTTTTTAATGTAATATTAAAAAAATAAATAAAGAAAAAAGAAAAAAGAAAATAATGTTCTAGAAACTGATCTATTCCTGTGGGAATGAACCTATTGTAGATGGGACCATTGATTAGATTAATTCCATAAGGCGTAACCCAGGGTCAGTCGTAATACTCTTACTGGAGTCCTTTATAAATGGATGACTGTGGAAAGCAGGGGGCAAAGAGACCAAGAGAAACCCCCCAAAACTGAGACAGAAAGCCCTGGAAGCCAGGAGCTGAAATCAATGGGACACAGAAACAGAGAAAAAGTCATGAAGCAGGAAGCTGTGGGCAACAGGGCCCGGAGGAGAAGGGATTGCCTTAACATGCAAGAGGAATCCAGAAACCACCAACAGCTGATCTTTGGGGAGAAGAAAGCACTGCCTGATGAAGCCTTGATTTGGACATTTTCTCAGTCTTGAAATTGTAAGCTTTTATTTTTTAAAGAGGTACCAGGACTTCACATATGGGAAGTAGGCAACCAACCACTAAGCCATATCTGCTCCCCAATGAGAGCTGGTTTTTTCACTTGTTTTGCTTCTAGGAGGTACCAGGGATCAAACCCGGGACCTCACACATGGGAAGCAGGCAGTCAACCACTTAAGCTACATCTACTCTCCAAAACTGTAAGCTTTTAAACTAATAAATCCCTATTGTAAAAGTGAATATATTTCTGGTATATTGCCTTGGCAGGTTTTAGCAAACTAAATCACTCCCCTCTTATACTTTGGCACTAGTAATTTCCCTCAGCCTGGAATGATATGGATCTTGCTGGGCTGGCTCATTGTCATTCAGTTCTTAGTGAAAATGATACTTTCTCAGGAAGATCTTTCCCTATGACCCAATATAAAATAACTACCTAGCCACTTTCTTCAAATCACCCACCTTTGGTGTCATCATAACACAGATCACCACTTGACCTTTTCCTATATAGGTTTGTACTGACTATCTTTCCCATCTAGAACATAATCTCCATGAGGGCAGGAATTTTTTGTATGTTTACTGCTGTATTCCCCACATCTGAAACAGTAGCTGACACATAATAGGTCCCTAAATAATTTGTTGAATAGGCAAATGATACACAATATGATTGGTGTGATAAAGGACATGACATGGATGACATGAAGTGATATTATGTGATGTGAATACTATAATAATATCCCAAGTAAAGTAACATTGTACCCCAAAAGAGGGATCATGTATGGGATAGGTGGTAAAGGCTTCAGAGTTGACATTTTATTTGAGTCTTAAAAAGTAATTGGGAAATAAGAGGAAAGGTAGGGGAAAGACCTTCAGATTATATTTCTACTAAAAACCAACATATCAGAAATGTCTGAGGAACCAACAATTGTAGTCAGGTTTTCATAGCCACTGTGCCATTTTATAGACATTTCCTGGTTTTGAAAATCACAGACACTGACCATGTGTTATCTTGGAAACAGCACAAGTTTCTAAGTACAACAGATATGGATTTGAATCCTGGCTCTGCCATTTAATGATTATATGATCTTACTTAAGCTCTCTCTGTCAATTTCCTCATCTATAAAACTTGAATAATACATAATTCTCAAGATTATTGTGAAGATTAGAAATAAAAGTACCTAAGTTTTCAATAAAAAGTAAATATTTTTATTATTATGGAAAACACTTTGGAGCACATTGGGTTCAACTCCTTCCTCTCATATATGAGCAGCAGGTCACAGATAGAAACTGGTAGACCTGGAACAAAATGATTAGTCCACATCACCATGGAATTTAGAGACTATTTCTTAATCTGTAAAGAAGGCAGATTAATAGATACCAACAGGAGATTTTAAAGGAATACTATGAACAACTGTAAATCAACAAATTAGATAATTTAGATGAAATGGAAGACAAAATTACCAAAACAGAATCAAGGAAAGTGAATGTGGCTCAAGTGATAAGGCTTCCACTTACCATATGGGAGGACCCAGGTTCAATCCCTGGGGCCTCCTGGTGAAAAAAGAAGAGAAAGCATGACTGTGTGGTGAGGCAGTGCCTACATGCTCACATGGTGAGCCAAGTGCCCATGTAGCAAGCCAAGTGCCCACACAGTCAGCCAGTGCCCACACAAGTGAGTCACACAACAAGATGATGACAAAACAAAAGAGGAATGAAGGGGAGAGTCAAGATGAAGCACAGCAGAAACCAGGAATTGAGGGGGCACAGATGATGAGGAAACTCTCTCTACATCAGAGGTCCCCAGGATTGAATCCTGGTGAATCCTAGAGGAGAAAAATTGAGAAGAGAAAACAAAAAATATAAATATACACAGAAGTTCACACAGCGAATAGACACAGACAGCAAAAACAGTCAGATGAGGGAGGGGGAGAGGATGGGCAAAATAAATAAGTAAATAATAAATCTTAAAAAGACAGAATCAAGAAGAAATAGGAAATCAGAATAAACATATAACATGTAAAGAGATAAAATTAATAACTTTAAAATTTCCCGTAGGGAAGCAGATGTAACTCAAGTGGTTGAGGCTTCCCATGTACGAGATCCTGGGTTCATTCCCCAGTACCTCCTACAAAAAAAAAGGAAAAGAAGGGAAAATTTCCCATTAAGAAAAGACCAAACCCGGATGGCTTCCCTGGTGAGTTCTATTAGAAGAGGGAACACTTCCCATCTCATTCTATATTACCCTGATTCCAAAACCAGACAAAAACATCAGGAAAAGAGAAAACTACAGAGCAATAACTCTTATGATTATAGATACAAAAAATCCTCAGAAAAATGCTAGCAAACCTAATCCAGCAGCATATAAAAAGATTATACACAAAGACCAAATGAGATTTATCCCAGAATCAACGAGTGTTCAACATCCAAAAATCAATTAACAAAATACACTATATAAATAGAATAAAGGACAATTCAACATCCTTTCATGATAAAGACATTAATTGAAAAGAACATCTTCAACTTCATAACAGCAATCAAGAGAGTGTGGCATTGGTGTAAGGACAGGTATATTGATCAATGGAATAGAATTGAGAGTGCAGAAATTACCTACCCTTTACATGTATAGTAAATTTATTTTCAGCAAGGGTGCCAAGACAATTGAATGGGGAAAGAATAGTCTTTTCAATATATAGGCCTGGGACAACTGGAGAAATGAATGAAATAAGACACTATCCTCACACCATACATAAAATTTAACTCAAATAGATCATAAGCCTTAATGTAAGAGCTAAAACAAACTCTTCAAAGAAAATACAGGAGTAAATCTTTATGGACTTAGATTAGGCAAAACCTTCTTAAATATGACACCAAAAGCACAAGCAATAAAAGAAAAACTAGAAAAATTGAACTTCATCAAAACTCTCAGCCTGAAGCAATCACTCAAGATTGAGGAATGAGCAACCATAAGGGAGAGCATAACCATGGACCAGAGTAGATTTATTGTTATTGTAGCTATTATCTTGTGTTAACAGAAGAACTTGTAACATTGATATAAAGATAGTGGTTGCCATGGGTTCAGCAGGGAGGGGAAGGGATGAGAAGATGGAGCACAGGGCTTAGTTAGGACAGTGAAATTGTTCTGTATACTGGTATGTATACATACATACTGCTATGACCAACACATGACACTATACATTTGTCAAAACCTATAAAACTCTACCAGGACAAAGTGTAAACCATAATGGAAACTATGGACTTTGGTTATTAGCAATGCTTTAATACTGGTTCATCAATTGTAACAACTGTACCATACTAATGTAGCATACTAATGTAGTTAATAATAGAGGAAACTATGTGTGTGGGTGGGGTAGGGAAATATGGAAATTCCCTTTTGGTATAACTTTTCTGTAAATCTAAATCTCCTCTAAAAATAAAGTTTATTATTACTAAAAATACTAAAACCTTTTATGCTTCAAAGCATGCCATCAAGAAAGTCAAAAGACAACTCAAAGAGTAGATGAAAATATTTGTAAATTATATATCTGATAAGGTACTTGTATCCAGAATATATAACTAACACTTACAATTAGATAATAAAAAGACAATCTAATTTTAAAATGCGAAAAAGAGCTGCAGAGACAATTCTCTAGAGAAGATGTTTAAATAGCCAATAAGGACATGAAAAGATGCTGAACATCATTACAGATCAGAGAAATACAGATCAAAAACATACTTAGATACCATTTCACATCCACTAGGATGGCTATGATTTAAAAGACAGATAATAACAAATGTTGTTGTGAAAAAATTGGATCCCTCATACACTGCTGCTGAAAATGTAAAATGATACAGCTGCTCTGGAAAATAGTCTGGCTGTTCCTCAAAAGCAATTCCACACCTAGGTACATAACCAAGAGATTTGAAAACATGTATTCAAGCAAAAACTTATACACAAATATTTATAACATTATTCATAATAGCTAAGAAGTGGAAACAACTCAAATATCTATCAATTTATCAATGGATAAATAAAATGTGGTACATCCATACAATGGAATACTATTTGGCAATAAAAAGAAATGAAGTAATGTTACATACTACAACTTAAGTCAACCTTTAAAACATTATGCTGCATGAAAGAGCCAGTCACAAAAGGTTAACATATCATATGATTTCATTTATAAGAAGTGTCCAGAACAGGCAAATCTATAGAGACAAAAGCTATCAGTGGTTGCCTAGGGCCTGGGGGAGTGTAGCTAGAATTGAGAAAAGTGGAAAGTGACTGCTAATGGATGCAGGATTTCATTTGGGGGTAATAAAAATATTCTAAAATTGATCAAGATGATAGTTTCACAACTCTGTAAATATACTATAAAAAATTACACAAGTTTTATGAGTGAATAATATGGTATATGAATTATAAATTAAAAATCTTATATATTTTTAAAAGACTTTTGTATATGCAGATGACATGGTTTTATTATCATTAATCATAAACTACCTTAAAAGACAACTGGAACATTTGTTTAATTACTCCCCACAAGGAAGGTAACAAATCAACATATCTAAAACCAGTTTGGAGAAGCAGACTTGGCCCAGGGGTTAGGGCATCCGTCTACCACATGGGAGGTCCGCAGTTCAAACCCAGGGCCTCCTTGACCTGTGTGGAGTTGGCCCACATGCAGTGCTTATGTGAACAAGGAGTGCCATGCCTCGCAGGGGTGTCCCCCGTGTAGGGAAGCCCCATGTGCAAGGAGTACGCACTGTAAAGAGAGCCGCCCAGTGCAAAAGAAAGTTCAGCCTGCCCAGGAATGGTGCCGCACACACGGAGAGCTGACACAACAAGATGACGCAACAAAAAGAAACATAGATTCCCATGCCGCTGACAACAACAGGAGTGGACAAAGAAGAACACGCAGCAAATAGACACAGAGAACAGGCGGGGGGGGAGGGGAGAGAAATAAACAAATAAGCAAATAAATAAATAAATAAAACAGGTCAATATTTTTAGAATGTCCCCTAAATTTGAGTTAGTTTATATCTCCATGTAATGATTCATATCATTCACTTTCTTAGGCATAATTTTGAAACCTGTTTATCTAGGAAAGTAAAACTGAGAATCACATTGCTCAGAGAAATATTTCCAATGGAGATTTACTGATAATTTTGTTATGGCCCAGGGAGGGGGGTCACTTAGAGCTGCATTAAAAATCTTCCAAACTACAGTAGCCATAAATCAATGGCCCAAAATTTAGAGATTCATTTACCCATTCAACTGCTGATGAAAACAGGTCAAAATTCTCAAAAGCAATCTTGGTTCTGTCCATAAGTTTCTTAGGTGTGTGTTCTTGTACAGCCAACATGGCAACATAAAATATCCTCTGAAAAACCTTTCCCAGAAATTCATCGAATAAAGGACAATTCCCACTTGCTTAGAACTCTAAAGGACAGAAGAGGCTGAAGAAGGACTCCACAAGTGCTGAATTGAAGAAAGAGAAAAACACCATGTAGGAAACTTCCACCCTGGATCTGCTGGTCCTCTCCCTCCCCTTCACACAGTCTCTTACAGCTTGGAGAGTTGTGCAGAGGCAGCAGCTCAGATTCCTCCCGCCTTCCACCTGACAACAGCAATAGAATCCCACACATGTCCAGGTACAGGAACCCAAGTCCACAGAGACCAAGGGCATAACATAGCTACTGAGAAGTGCTATGTACAAAAGGACTACCAGGAAGAGGGGAGAGGAATAACAAGATGAAGATAAAGGTAAAAATGCAGCCGGAGAGTGCTGCACTCAGAGAATCTAGTTTCTGTTGAGTGGATCACCTAAACACAAAATAGACCTCTCTGGGCTGACCTGCTGTTCTGGAATGACCCACATCTGGCTCCCCAAGGCAGGTTACCCTAACAGGGAAGAAACCAAAAAAATAAAAACAAGGATAGGTGTTTCAACTGAACTGCTGTAAGAAAGGAGTGTCCCAGAAATAAAATGACTAAGGAAAAGGGGCACAGATTAAGGGAGAGAATTTAAACAAATCATGGCAGCAGAGGAGATGATTCAGCATAAACACAAATAGAACAGAGTCAATATTCCCAGAGAAGGAAGGGATGAAAGAAAGTTTGCTCCTGGCGGTGAACAAATTACATAAAAAGTGCAATTGTAAAAACTGTACCAAAAATCCAGGGCAGGAATCAAAGAAGAGCTGAGAAAATCGGAACAATTAAACACAGGCTATTCTAAAGGTCTAGAATATGTTGACCAAGTGTCAAAGAATAGCTTTAAACAAAGCCAATCAACAATAAAATCAATGATGAGAAAGAAGCTGACTTTCAGAGTTAACTCATCAAGAAAATAAGACAGCTAGACATCAGCAAAAAGTTACAAGCAATACTAATAAAAAAGAAGATAAGGCTCAAACAAAGGAACAAATTAAAACTTCAGAAAAGACAGAGAATTTGGAACAATTAATCAAAGAAGTTCAAACAAATCTCCTAAATCAATTTAAAGAAAAAGGGGGAACATGCATAAAGAGATAAAAGATATTAAGATGACAGTGTGTAAACACGAAGAAGAATTTGAAAATATGAAAAGAAACAACAGAAATTATGGGGATGAAAAGCACAATAGTAGAAATTAAAAATATACTAGAGATATAATACAGATTTGAACAGGCAAAAAAAAAAGAATCAGAGAATTAGAAGATAAGACAATCAATATCATACAGTGAAAAGGACAGATAGAGAAAAGGACGGGGAAAAAATGAGCAGCATCTCAGGGATTTCAGTGAGTACGAGGCATATAAACATACACATCATGGGTGCCCCGGGGAAAAAAAGATAAGGGAAAGAACATTTGAGGAAATAATAGCTGAAAATTTCCCAACTCTTATGAAAGACATAAATATATATGTCCAAGAAGCACAATGTACTTCAAACAGAATAAATCCAAATAGACCTACTCTGAGACACATACTAATTAAAATGTCAAACGCCAAAGAGAATTCTGAAAGCACCAAGAAGAAAGAAATTCATCTCATACAAGGGATCCTCAATAAGGCTAAATCCCAATTTCTCATTGGAAACCATGGAGGCAAGAAGTCAATGGTCTGATACAGCTAAGATACTGAAAGAGAAAAAATTCCAGCCATAAATTCTTTATTCAGCAAAACTATCCTTCAAAAATGAAGGAGACTTCAAAATATTCTCAAAGAGAAGCAGATAGTTCATCAACATGAGACCTGTCCTACAAGAATTAGTAAAGGGAGTTCTGTAGGTTGATAGGAAAAGATGAGAGAGAAAGAGTCTAGAAGCAGTGTCAAGAAATGAAGATTATCAGTAAAGGTAACTAAAAGGGTAAATGCAAAACCCAAAAAAGAATTGTATCCTCAATATACAACTCTATTCTTTAATTCCTTTAAGAAAGGGAATACAATTGAACAAGTAAAAGGCATAGTTCCTGATAATGGAAATGCAAAATATAAAGTGGTTAAGTGGGACAAAGACAACATAGAGGAGAATCAGGATTATAGGAGCAGAGAACATGTAGGCTATTAAACTAAACTGGTATCTTTTCAAATTAGTAGGTTATGTATGTAGGTTGTGAAATATAAACCCCAGAGCAACAACAAAGACAGTATTTAAAACTATACAGCTGGAGGCGGGACAAGATGGTGTCTGAGTGAGTGCACCTCATAATCTCTCCTACAAAGAAGTGGCCAAGAAGGGTTGGAGTCTTGCTAGAGCAGGCTGTTTCAGGGGCTTGCAGGGCAGGAGATGTCTGAATGTTGATTTGGTGAGACAGTGACAGAAAAGATTCTTGAGAGAGTGAACTTAGCCAGCAACAAGAAAATAGAATAAGAAGAACAAAGTGAAAAAGAGAAGACATAACACACACAAACAACAACTAATTAAACCCCAAGACTAGACAAAGAAGCTAAGGAACTGATTAAACCCATCAAGATAAAATGATGACAAGACAGCAACAAAAAACTACAAACCAAACCAATAATCAGGAAAACATGGCCAAATCCAATGAACAAACTAAAAACCAGGAAGGGGAGCAGAATATTGGACAAGTAATTAAAGATCTCAAAACATACATTAGCAAACAATTTAATGAAGTAAAGGAAGAGATTAACAATATGAAGAAAACACTTGGAGAGAATACAGAAGAAATTGCAGTCATACACAAAAAGATAACAGATATCATGGTGATGAACAGCACAATTCAAGAAATCAAAAATACACTCTCAGCAAATAACAGCAGATTAGAAGAGGCAGAGAAGAGAATTAGTGATGTGGAAGGCAGTACATCTGAAATCAAACAGATAGTAGAACTGATCAATAAAAAGATAGAAAAATCCAGCTAGGACTTAGGGACCTGGATGACAATGCAAAACACACAAACAAATGCATGCATTATAGGCATCCCAGAAAGAGAAGAGAAGGGAAAGGGGGCAGAAGAGGTGTTGGAGGAAATAATGGCTGAAAACTTCCCAAATCTACTGAGGGAGATGGATGTACATGTCCAGGAAGCACAATGCACCCCAAACAGCATAAATCCCAACAGGCTACCCCAAGACATATACTTGTCAAATTATCAAATGCTCAAGACAAAGAGAAAAATCTAAAAGCAGCAAGAGAAAAGAGAACCATCAAATACAAAGGAGGCTCCATAAGATTAAGTGCTGATTTCTCATCTGAAACCATGGAGGCAAGAAGACAGTGGTATGACATAGTTAAGGTACTAAAAGAAAAAAATTTCCAACTGAAAATTCTCTACCCAGCTAAACTAGCATTCAAAAATGAGGGAGAGGAGGGTGGGGCAAGATGGCATCTGAGTGAGTGCACCTCATAATCTCTCCTGCAAAGAAGCAGCTGAGTAGGGTTGGAGTCCTGCTGAACTGGGCTATTTCAGGTGCTTGCAGGGCAAGAGGTATCTGGACGTTGATTTACTGGGATGGTGACAGAGGAGATTCTTGCAAGAGGTGCTCCAGGGAGTGCTTCACACTTGCTGTGTTTCCGTATCCTCCATATCCTCTTTTCTGTGTGAATTGATTTTGGCCACCTATACTATCCCCTTTCCCCCACATCTTGCTATCATCCATCATCTACTGTTTCTCTTACATTCCACATACCTTTCCTTGGCCCCCAAATTGTCTGAATTTAATTTCTAATACCTTTGTTCTGTTTTCTGTCTTTTATCCACTCGATATTATTGTCTTTCCTTTCTCTTTCCCTCTCTCATGAAAACACTGGCTTTTTAACTCATACTATATTCCTCCCCATATTCAGTTGACTGTCTTATTGTTGGTATTCTACTTACTGCTATAATTCTACACAACTTACATGAGTCTAATATCCATTCTCCCATATCTCACATTGTTGTTCTGTTAACATTTATTACCAATACTACATTATACATTTTCTTTTGCTTTCTCTGGCCCTAATATTTTCCTTCAAAGTGAAATTAGCCAGCAACAAGAAAATAGAGTAAGAAGAAAAAAGTGAAAAAGAGAAGACATTACACTTACAAACGAACAACAACTAATTAATCCCCAAGATAGACAAAGAAGCTAAGGAACTGATTAAACCCATCAAGATAAAATGATGACAAGACAGCAACAAAAAACTACAAACCAAACCAATAATCAGGAAAACATGGCTGAATCCAGTGAACAAACTAAAAACCAGAAAGGGGAGCAGAACATCGGACAAGTAATTAAAGACCTCAAAACATACATTAGAGACCAACTTAATGAAGTAAAGGAAGAGATTAACAACATGAATAAAACACTTGGAGAGGAAATTGCAGACATATGCAAAAAGATAACAGATAAGATGGCGATGAACACCACAGTTCAAGAAATCAAAAATACAATCTCAGCAAATAGCAGCAGATTAGAAGAGGCAGAGGAGAGAATGAGCAGTATGAGCAGAATGAGATGTGGAAGACAGTACATCTGAAATCAAACAGATAGTAGAACTGATCAATAAAAAGATAGAAAAAATCCAGCTAGGACTTAGGGACCTGAATGACACTGTAAAATGCACAAACGTGTGTATTATAGGCATCCCAGAAGGAGAAGAGAAGCGAAAGGGGACAGAAGGGGTGTTGGAGGAAATCATGGTAGAAAACTTCCCAAATCTGCTGAGAGAGATGGATGTATAGTCCTGGAAGCACAACACACCCCAAACACCATAAATCCCAACAGGCCCACCCCAAGACATATACTTGTCAAATTATCCAATGCTCAGGACAAAGAGAAAAATCTAAAATCAGCAAGAGAAAAGAGAACCATCACATACAAGGGAGGCTCCATAAGATTAAGTGCTGATTTCTCATCTGAAACCATGGAGGCAAGAAGGCAGTGTTATGATATACTCAAGGTACTAAAAGAAAAAAAAATTCTAACCAAGAATACTCTACCCAGCTAAACTGGGATTCAAAAATGATGGAGAGTTCAAAATATTCACAGATAAACAGAAACTAAAAGAGTATGCCAACAAGAATTCTGCCCTTCAAGAAATACTAAAGGGAGTTCTGCAGGAAGAAAGGAAAAAAACAGGAGAGGCAGAGTTGGAGGAGAGTTTAAGAGCAAGAAAAAGACAAAAAGAGAAGGAAAAAAACAAACAAAATATGACAAAGACAAGTCCAAACAAAATATGGCTAATAAATAATTCCCTGAAAGTAATAAAACTGAATGTCAATGGATTAAACTCGCCTGTCAAAAGATTCAGACTGGGAGACTGGATAAGGAAATATGACCCAGCTATATGTTGTCTACAAGAAACACATCTTAGACCCAGAGACTCATGGAGGTTGAAAGTGAATGGCTGGAAAACAATCATACAAGCCAACAATAACCAAAAAAAAAAGACAGGAGTAGCTATATTAATATCAGACAAAATAAACTTTAAATGTGAAACAATTGTGAGAGACAAAGAAGGATACTACATATTAGTGAAAGGGATAATCTTTCAAGAAGAATGAACAATTATAAATATCTATGCTTCTAACAAGGGTGCCTCCAAATATGTGAGGTAAACACTGGAAAAACTAAGTGAAAGAATAGATGCCTCTGCAATTATAGTGGGAGACTTTAATACACCACTATCAACTTTGGACAGAACATCTCAAAAGAGAATCAATAAAGAAACAAAAACTTTGAACAGTATATAAGAGGAACTGGATCTAATAGACATATACAGATCATTACACTGAATACAGCAGGATATACATTTTTCTCAAGTGCACATGGATCATTCTCCAAGATAGACCATATGCTAGGCCACAAAGAAAGGCTCAATGAATTCAGAAAGATCAAAATCATACAAAGTAATATCTCTGACCACAGTGGAGTGAAGCTGGAAATCTGCAAGAGCCAGAGGCCCAGATTTCACACCAAGATATGGAAATTAAACAGCACACTCTTAGAAAAACAGTGGGTCAAAGAGGAAATATCAAGAGAAATTAATAACTACCTTGAAACTAATGAAAATGATAACACAACATACCCACACTTATGGGATGCAGCAAAAGCAGTACTGAGAGGGAAATTTATAGCCATAAATTCATACATCAAAATAGAAGAAAGAGTAAAAATTGAAGAACTAACTGCACATTTGGAGGAATTAGTAAAAAAACAACAAAGTAACCCCACAGGAAGAAGAAAGAAAGAAATAACAAAGATAAGAACAGAACTAAATGAAATAGAAAATAAGAAAGCACTTGAAAAGATAAAAAAACAAGAGCTGGATCTTTGAGAAGACCAATAAAATTGACAAACCATTAGCGAGACTAACAAAGGAAAAAAGAGAGAAGATGCAAATGCACAAAATAAGAAAGGAGAAAGAAAATATCACCACAGACCCCACAGAAATAAAGACTATCATCAGAGGATACTTTGAAAAACTATATTCCAACAAAAAGGACAATTCAGAGGAAATGGACAAATTCCTAGAAACACATAAGCAGCCTATATTGATGAAAGAAGAAATTGATCATCTCAACAAACCAATCACAAGCAAAGAGATAGAATCAGTATTAAAAACCTCCCAACTAAGAAGAGCCCAGGGCCAGACGGCTTCACAGGTGAATTCTACTAATTCCAAACCTAATGCCAAACCTGCTGAAACTCTTCCAAAAAATTGAAACAGAAGGAACATTACCTAACTCATTCTATGATGCCAAAATTACCCTAGTACCAAAGTCAAACAAAGATACCACAAGAAAGGAAAATTACAGACGAATTTCTCATATGAACTTAGACGCAAAAATCCTCAACAAAATACATGCTAACCTTATTCAACAACACATTAAGCGAATTATACACCGTGACCAAGTGGGATTCATTCCAGGTATGCAAGGATGATTCAACATAAGAAAATCAATCAATGTAATACACCATATAAACAGATTGAAGGAAAAAAATCACATGATTATATCTATAGATGCAGAAAAAGCATGTGACAAAATACAGCACACTTTCTTGATAAAAACACTCCAAAAGATCGGAATACAAGGAAATTTTCTGAACATGATAAAGAGGATATATGAAAAACCCACAGCCAACATCGTTTACAATGGTGAAATCCTAAAATCTTTCCCTCTAAGACCAGGAACAAGACAAGGATGCCCACTCTCACCTCTTCTATTTGACATTGTCTTAGAAGTATTTGCTCCAGCACTGAGGCAAGAACCAGATATAAAAGGCATTCAAACTGGAAAGGAAGAAGTCAAAATTTCATTATTTGCAGATGACATGATCCTATACATAGAAAACCCTGAGAGGTCTACAAGAAAGCTTCTAGAACTCATAAATGAGTTTAGTAAAGTCGCAGGTTATAAGATCAATGCGCAAAAATCAGTAGCATTTCTGTACACCAATAATGAGCAAGCTCAGGAGGAAATCAGGAAACAAATACCATTTACAATAGTCAATAAAAAAATCAAATACCTAGGAATAAATTTAACTAAAGGTGTAAAAAACATATACACAGAGAACTACACAACACTGTTCAAGGAAATTAAAGAAGACCTAAATAAATGGACAAATATTCCCTGTGCATGGATAGGAAGACTAAATATTATTAAAATATCTATCCTACCAAAACTGATCCACACATTCAAAGCAATCCCAATAAAAATCAACACAGCCTTCTTTAAGGAACTAGAAAAACTAACTAGAAATTTATTTGGAAAGGAAAGAGGCCCTGAATAGTCAAAGACATATTGAGAAAGAAAAACAAAATTGGAGGAATCACACTACCTGACTTCAAAACATACTCCAAAGCTACAGTAGTGAAAACAACATGGTATTGGCACAAGGAGAGACACACAGACCAATGGAACTGAATTGAGAATTCTGATGTAGATCCTCATATATATAGTCATATAATATTCGATAAAGCCACCAAACCCTCTCAAATGGGAGAGAATGGCCTATTCAACAAATGGTGCCTGGAGAACTGGATATCCATATGTAAAAGAATGAAAGAGGATTACCAACTCACACCTTATATAAAAATCAACTCAAGATGGATCAAAGACCTAAACATAAGAGCCAAGACAATAAAGACTTTGGAAAGCAGTGTAGGGAAGCATATACAAGACCTTGTAATAGGAAATGGCTTCATGCACTTCACGCCAAAAGCACGAGCAGCAAAAGAACAAATAGATAAATGGAACTTCCTCAAAATTAAAGCCTTCTGCACCTCAAAGGAGTTTGTCAAGAAAGTGAAAAGAGAGCCTACACAATGGGAGAAAATATTTGGTAGCCATATATCTGATAGGAGACTTATATCCTGCATGTATAAAGAACCCCTATATCTTGAAAATAAAAAGACAAACAACCCACTTTAAAAAATGGGAAAAAGATTTAAACAGACACTTCTCCAAAGAAGAAATACAAATGGCTAAAAAGCACATGAAAAAAAATGCTCCAAATCTCTAGCTATTAGAGAAATGAAAATCAAAACTACAATGAGACACCATCTTACTCCCATAAGATTGGCAGCTATGAATAAAACAGAAGACTGAAAATGCTGGAGAAGATGTGGAGGAATGATGGGAACACTCATCCACTGCTGGTGGGAATGCAGAAGGATCCAGCCATTCTGGAGAACGGTTTGGTGGTTTCTCAAAATCTAGCTTTGGATTTGCCATATGACCCAGCAATTCCACTGCTGGGTATATAACCAGTAGAACTGAAAACAAGGACACAAACTGATATATGCACACCAATGTTCATAGCAGCATTGTTCACTATTGCCAAAAGTTGGAATCAACCCAAATGCTCATCAACTTATGAATGGATAAATAAAATGTGATATATACACACAATGGAATACTACTCAGCTATAAGAATGAATACACTACAAACACATGTGATAACATGGATGAATCTTGAGAACCTTATGTTGAGTGAAGCAACCAATGCATTGAAGGACAAATACTACATGACCTCAATGATATGAAATAAGTAAACCAAGCTGCCTCAGAGAGCTAGCAACCAGATGATAAGCTTAAAGGTATTTGGGCGGGGAGGGGGAGATGTAGAGGAAGGATGTAAGCTGGCACCTACATGGGTGAAATCTATGATAAGCTGGAGATAAGTATTTGTACAAGGAAGGAATAAAATGGGGGCATAGAGATAACTTTGGGTGGGGCTTTGTGGGCTTGAGGGGAGCTAGGGATGGGAGGATGGATAATATTGCCCAAGAAATTGGGGGTAGGGTGGGGGAACATATGAACATAGGAGATTGTCAGGTATTTGGTTGAGAATATAATGTTGAGAAAACTTTTTCAAAAATATAATAAGGAAGGTTACCTGTTTAAGATGCTTAAAGGGGAGAATCTGACACAGGACAGGCTTCTATGGAGTGTGTGGGTGCTCCTTTTGTCATAGTGGGTTATATCATTGGATGGAGACCCATATAATGAGGGTGAAGGTATACCCACATCCTGGGGAGGACTGATGCCCTCAAATAGAGGGAATTGTATCTCCTGAAATGGTGGTTCCCAATGCATTAGGGCAGTCAAGCATGTCAAGTCCTCAACATCATTGCAAGTATCTCTGAACATGGCCCTTCAAGCAATGAAGATTGATTGTCACTGTGGGCCCTGAGGGAAGGGGAAAGAGGTATTGAATAGGAGGAATCAGTGTAACTGTGGAACAGTGGAAGTGTTCCACAAGATTATGCATGGGATATAGGACAAGTTAAATTACACCAAAAATGTATAGGGGCCTATAGGCTAAAATGTAAATCATAATGTAAAACTTAAGATAACTAAAAATTTAGAAAATTGTATAGTCTAAAATATAAACCACAAGGTAAACCCAAGTGTTACCTTGTTTGAAAGCTATTGTCTCAATACTGTACATCAGTTTCAGTAAATATAGTATGAACATGTAAAAAGATTATTGCTGTGGAAGGGAAAAAGGTTTTATGTTGGATATGTGGGAGTACTGTATACTGTATATATGAATTACTGTGATCTAAAACTTTAGTGAAGACAAGCTTAATAATTAGGAAAAAAATAAATAAAAGAAAGGACGTAGATATTGAGGAAAAGGAAGAAGTTGCCTTGCCAATTTGCATACAGGGCAACACTTATTGCAGTGATGGAAGGCAAAACATCAAAAACAAAGCTTTTGCAGTTTTTAATTTTTTGATATCCCAATTTATTTTACCTTAATTTTTCTAAATTAATATGTATTCAATATCTAACCTTTAAACTCATCGCTATATTCCATTTTACTATTAATGGAACATGGTAATATATTGGGCTTCATTTTTGAAGTTTTGGATCACAGAGAGGTTCAACAACGGCAGGGGAGGAATACTGGTCTGGGATGTTATTGACAGGGGACACATGGTTGGCAGGGAGTTCTCCAGGGCATATATCCAGGGTACATAAAAATGTTTAGATATTTTCATAGTGGTTACAATTAAAAATGACAACTGAGGGAGTGCTGAGTTCCTAGCCAGGGGAGCTCTATCACATTCCCTAATGGAACAGCAACAATCCCCCAAGTGCAAGGGCAAAGAACAGTGAAGATGTGGGTCCAATGATGAGCCTTGATACTGATGACTATGCTTATGAGTCTGTGTGCCTGAAATTTGAGCTAGGCCTGTAACTACAGGGTGCCTAAGAGTTACCTCCTGAGAGCCTCTGTGTTGCTCAAATGTGGCCATTCTCTAAGCCAAACTAGCATGTAAATGTATTACCTTTCCCCAGCATGGGACATGACTCGCAGGGATGAGCCTCCCTTGTGTCGAGGGATTACTACCAATCACTAACTGGTGATGCAGCTAGAAAAAGACCTTAAATAAAAGGAGGATAAAGGTAAAGACAAATGAGTTTATATGACTAAGTCTTCAAAAAAGAGTCAGGAGGTCATCAGAGGGTTTGTGCTTACGCATGCCTCAGCAACATCTCAAAGACAGCCAAAGTAGATACAACCCCAGGTACTGGTGCTCCTGAGGGCTTCAGAGACACACAGTTTCTATGGTCATGGCAGATGGCTCTGGAGTTCAGTACCTTGTCAGTGGACCCTACATTGTAATTTGTGTTCCTAAGTGTAATGGAATTGGACTCAGATGTGACTTTTCTAAACATGCCTCTTCTGTCACTTTTACTGAACCTATGGTTGACACTGGGGTTGGTATATATTGAGGAGACTTGACTCCTCTAGGCTGACCATGTGCCAGCTGGACCCTGAGCCTCAGCAGAGGTGCAACTCCTATTCTCTGGTTCATTGGACTTACCCAGGTCAACTAACAGGGAGGTGAAGAAGGTCAACCACCACACCAGGGAACCAAGAGTGCCCACAATTGCAAGCAGGAGAATTGCATCCATCAACCATGTGGGATCTAAGCCCCCTCTCGATTTAGAGGTACAGTGGATATCGCCACCCCAGGGTCCTCAGGATGGAGAAATAAAATATGTATTAGAGTGGCCTTACTGGTATTCTACTATAGAACTATTGTGACTCTAGCAATTGAAGAAACCGTATCACTGATGTGGAGACAGTGGCCATGGCAGTTGCTGAGGGCAGGGAGACAGAAGAAGAGATGTGATGTGGGGGCATTTTTGGACTTGGAGTTGTCCTAAATGATATTGCAGTGACAGATCCTGGGCATTTTATATCCTACCATAACACACTGAATAAAGAGGTTGTTGATGTGGGAGGAGTGAGGTGGGGTATATGGGAACCTCTTATTTTTTTTTCATGTAATATTTTTTGTGATGTATGTACCTTTAGAAAAAAGGCAATTAAATTTTTTTTTAAATTTTAAGAAAATAAATAAAATAAAATATAAGCTATTTTTTAAAGAGGAACTGTTCCATGCATTGTAATTTATTTAGCACCCTTGATCCCCACCCACTAAACACCATTGGCACTCTGCAATCATTGTTACAACCAAAAATCTCCCTAGGGGTGAGTAACAACACTGGTTTAGAACCACTGGGTAAGAGAACAAAAATCTCAAAAACACTTTTTTCTGCTTTTGACGTTCCCTTCCATTTGAAGGGAGCCCTATTAAAATAACATTCTTGGGTTCTTGCCAAACCTTTACTTCCTCCTCCCCAAGAGAGAAGCAATGACTTACAGACAGAAAATTTTAAGAAAAATAAAATGGCATGTTTAGTGCATTCCCCTTCCCCTTTCTTTTAGGTGCAAGCTGCCTGCAGAAATCAAACATTCAGTGCCACCTCTCTAAACGGAAGGTTGTTATAAGGGCAGCTCTGACTCTGCAGGGGAGTGCCTAACTTGTCCTTTGCTGTCTGAGACTGGGTGGAAAAGTATGCCTAGTTATGGGGTATATTTTTAGGAAGCCCAGTGTTCCTACAGTTAAATCATAATCTCTAATATATGCTTAATAAAACAGAAAGGTGGTATTTTGATCCCTTGTCTGTCTTATGCCATTTCTCAGTTCGTTCAAAACATGAAAAGAATGAGGAATGTTATTTTCTCAACCTCCTCAAATGCAAACAACTACCAGAGTCGTGCCTGTCAGATTTTTTCCCCATCATACACATCCTTCTTTAACAAAACTTTTCACCGTCTAAATCAAGTCCATGTTTTTGAAAAACTTTTAATCTCACTCACTTCCACTCACTTGCAAAGTATATGGTAGCCCAGAATATATAGACATCTAGAGATAGTTAAGTGTTATTTAATAGTATTGATTAAATTAAGTAATTAACGGTATTAAAAGCTTTGGGAAATGCAAGCACAGCAAGTGAAACCTAGGAAAACCTTAATTCCCAACTACCTATATTTTTCTCTCTCCCTAAAATTCCTGAGTCAGATTGTAATTCTTCTAAAGAATCTTCAATAAAATAATATTATCAGTAAGATTAATCTTTAGATAACACATAGATGAAAAATTCATTGTTAAAGTAGAGTATATAATCACTCATTCCTTTTTTGGCAATACTTTAATTGCCAGCAATATTTTCCACAAAGATGTCCCAATTCAATTTTTTTGAGCTACTCAACTGTTCAACTGTTTGGGGTTTTGAAGGAGAAAAACAGACAGCATTTTTTCAGCCACTTTTTCCTCTTAATCGCTAAACATGTATACTTGAAGAGAAATTTAATCCAACCACTTCTGGTTTGTTTCCATTTAAATCATTAAAGTGTTATTTTTTTTTAAGTCATTTGTTGTCCAAGAGACTTTTTAAATTAGCTTCTTTCCTTAAAAATCCAAATTGGCCATAAGAACATAGGTTCTGATGCCAAAAAGGTTCAGGTTTGGAAAAAATGTTGAGCCCCAAGTTGGAAATCAGTTTTAAATGCCGGCTCTGACATAAAGGGACCATGTGGACTCCTTCCCTGACTCTCTGAGCCTTCTGTGGAAGCAAACTTTACAGCTGAGGTTACCAGAAGGTCTTCAAAATAAAATCTCATTCAGTAGTCAGTCTGACCCTCTAAAAAATTCAAATTTATGGCTTTAATTGTCCTATGTTTATGCTAATCTCTTATTATTTCTCCTCTACACTGTTTAAGGAAAGAAATGCTTTCAACTAAATTTTAATTGAAAATAATGAAGGTGCATTAACTCTTAATTTTGAAAATCCACTCAATTAGGGGACAATGTATCCTTCTTGAACAACACTATTATTTAAAGTCATAAAAAATGTTTATCTTCCATAAAAGAGGTAGATATTTCTGATGGTAGATTTTCATGCACTTCTGCTGCTGTGTGCAAACCAAGAGAAAGTACATATTTCCACATACAGAATGAGTTACCAAACTACCATGTAACATTGAGGGAAGAAAACTTGGTAAGTTTTCTGCTTTGCTTATTGATTAGAAGAAAAATTAAAGTTTAACTTTCTTTCTCCACAGGTTTCTCTGTCTTCCTAGTAAGAGGAGTGGACTTTACTAATTTATTTATTACTGACTTTTTTGGGTTAGGAAGATAGGATTCATATTTGCCTAACATGTCCTTCAAAACAATCTAGAAATATGTTTCTATAAACTCTGAAGATTAAAGAAATGAAAGCAACAAATTTCCTTTCAAAGATATCAAGGAAATTTTCTTGTCTATGTCTTAACATAGATTCAATTGGAAGAGACAGTTCAAAGAAATGATAGTTGGAGAAGGAACCTCACAATACAGATGAAGATACAGCTTGGCCAAGGAGTATATCACCAGTTTCAGAATGTTGGTTTTTGGTGAAATGCATAGTAAGAACACATCTAGTTTTCCACAATGATGAGCATTTACAAAATTTACTTCCAACTTCCCAATTTAAAATATGATGCCAAATTATATTTAAGAGTGCTTAAATGACTTTTATGCACACCTGCCTACTTCTTGAGAGACTAATACACCAAAAGTCATCAAAGATTTCTCACGTTTTAACAATACCTAATCAGTCCACTGAATTCAGCAGTAAACTGCTAACCTCTAAACCATTATTTAACAAATGATAATTTATATGTCAATTATTCACTGGAGGTTCATAATTATACTTTACTTTATGAATTAGTATAAAAGATATACAAACATGCCTAATTAATAATTCTGCAGTAGCTCTACATTGAAATGTCTGTAATATTATTTTAAGTGTTTAAGCAATATGAAAGTTACTCTTTTACTGTACTTTATGTTTTTACATTGATGCTTTATTGCTTTTCTCCATTACTTTATGTATAACTTTATAATCCTCTAATGTAAATGACACAAGATATAGGAGGATGATTATTAATAATGATGAAAAGTAGCAATGTTTTCAGCATTCCTCAAGTACATAATAAACTGTTCGCATAGATCAATGCTGACATTTATAGAAAGATAATTAATACATTAGTCAATAAAGAAACTGTAAGAGTGTACTTCTTTTATATGAGTTACTTCTAAAGGTAGTCAGGGCATATTAATTAGTTTACTTTATGAATCTGCTACAAAGTGAAAGATTTGGCAATTCCAAACAAGGATTATCATAAATTCTGAAAAAAATAAAATGCATATAGAAGAAGATTTAAATTGTTTTAGACATCACTCCTGTGACAGATTATAAATTTTTAAGGTTTATATTTTAATACTATGGCCCATATTTTAAAATATATTATTTTAATCTGGGAAGTCCTTTAATTTTTTCAACATGGACATTTTAGAGAGGGCAAATATGATTGTACATTCAAAACACATCCTCTCAAATTGAATTACAGGAAACAAAATCACTGGTAAAGCCAGACAGGTATTGGAAGTGTCATGCCCCAACTATTCTACTTAAAATAGAGCACAAATGATATTACCTACCTGCACCCCACTTAAACTGCAAAATTTTTCTGAAAGTAAATTCTATTATTTTTTTAAAAGTTCTTTTAGATTTCACCCTTTGTCTCTTGAAAGGACCCAGAAAACAATGATTATTTTCCCATTTGCATTTTTTCTTTTCTTATCAACACTTGTTTTCTCACAGCTGAAATGCACAGAATTCCTCCATTGCCTTAACTCAGTATTCAACAAATCCCACTCAAGATTTGGCATTACTCACCCCAACCTATCTTTAATAAGGCAGTAATCCCTTTCCTCAGAGGTGCTGCATCATTCTGACACTCATGGCACTGGTGTAATTTCCTTTGCCAACACAACAAAACAGAGAAATTCTGCACTGCCTCATGAGCACCAGTCCAGTGAGACCATGAGCTCAGCTTTCTCAAGGCAGAATACCATTGTGAGAAAATGAAAAGGTCCATGTTATAATTTTTAGGTTTTACAGATTCTGTATGAATTTTAACACTAAGCATCACATTTAGTAGAAAATAAAAATTAATGCAATGGAACAAATTACTCTTTCCTCTTACAGTCTTCACTCAAAACAAACTATAAATCATAGACTCTAGAAAACTGTCTTGATTGATTCCCCAAATCTGGATAGCAGAATCCTCCCCATCAGGTCCAGACAAAATTCCTATTTCCAAGAAGCCAGGTAAAGAAAAATATACAATAAGATTTATTTTTTTGCTGGATATAACTACGACAAGAAAGACTGGTTAGAGCTATGCTAAACTTGGCTAAATCATACAACAGCCTTAGTTTTGGATAGAAGTGAATTTATAATGTACGACAGAAACAAGGTTGTAATGTATAATTATATAATTTACTTGAACATTTGCTTTCCATATGGGAAGTAACAGATTGCTCAGTTGCATTTTGGCTAAGACTAAACCTACTATTGTTCAAGGTAAAACAATTTTGCTGAAATCTGGAAATCCTACAGAAAGCATCTCAAGTTTCTCTGATGACTCTTGATATTGTTTTTGTTTTTCTAGGAATAGTATACAGCTGTATCCTCCTTTCTGAATGTTCCTGGTCCACATTTAGCACATAGTATTTTCTGGGTAACATAACTATAGATAAGATAATCACTCAGGACATTCAGCGAGATTTCTGAGGTTAAAGCAATGAAATAAAATTTGGGATGAAGAAAAGGAAGGCAAAAATATCTTGCTCTAGCATATTCCTTTCTAAACACTTAAATTACAAGAAAAACATACTTTAAAGGAAATGGGTCTTTTTCTCATTTTACAGTACCAAGAGCTATATCTCAGTTTCATATCAAAGTAGAATCCCTACATATTTAATAATTTTCCCTCATGGTTATGTTATACTGTAGAAGAATTATTTTATGGGGTGTGGAACATTCTTAATTCATGACCTTAACATTTTAGAACAGGCTGATGGATAAGCAGTGCATTTTCTACACTGACCCATGAATAATCTGGATCCCAGAACATATCTTCAAAGTTTTGAGAACTTACAATGTCCAGAAAAATCTGTCATTATCACCCATTGAAAGGGTCTTGTAATTGCAACTATCTATGGCCAAATATCATATTCTGAAATCTTTCCCCTGTGCATGGATTTATGAGTCCCAAGGCTGGACAATGGGAAATTATCCAAGGAAAAGTTGTCCAAATAGGCAATTATCCAACAGACTAGAGCCAAAACAATACTCTGGAGGTAAGTGCACAGGTTGATCTGCAGCTGTGTGGGAAGTACAGACACCATTCAGCACTCTGAAGAGTTTGGGTGTCTCCAGGAAGAACAAAATGGGAACATGTTTTGAGTCCTAAACTGTTGGTTTATATTTAAAAGAAAAAAGGTTGGGAGGGGGCTTGACAACATTTCCATATCTATCATTTTTCTGCCTCTAAATAATCATGTTACCCTACAATAACAAAATCTTTTTTGGCAG